>NW_027224263.1:7245588-7550784 GCF_023699985.2 Odocoileus virginianus
ATTAATGATGTTTACCAGAGACACACTCAAACTCCTTTGTGAGATGGCATAGATTCACACTTTTCAGCTTCTCCTCTCTAAATGCAACTAAATATCTCAGAATAATTCAATAGTCAGTCACAAAAAAAGGATTTTCAAAGGTGGAAAGGAGTCAGACAGGCTAAGGACTTTGTAAAATGAGGAAAGATACCTTGGTAAGATCCCTTTATTTTTCTCTCTCATATATTAAAGAATGGAGACTAGAGAGACCTGCAACCCAAAGTATCAGCAGACATAAATAGAAAAAAAGAAAGAAAAATTATCCCACTAAGCAGCATCATACAGACTACATGAAACCTGTGGGTTTGAATGGGAGCACGAGAATAACAAAGCAGACTGAAATAACACTGTAAGGGCTATAACAACTAAAATTCCCTTGGAACTGCAGATCTCAAAAGTGTACCAAGACCTATGTGCTAAACCTAAACAGGGTGACTGTGTGCTGAAACAGAATATTTAAATAGCATCAAGTGTCTCTTAATATAATAAAATTTCCAAGATATAAAATCACTTGTCATGCCAAGAACCATGACAAACACCACTTGAGTGATAAAAGACTGTCAATTGATGACAAAATTGAAAGAATCAGGCACTAAAATAATCTGAAAAGGATTTTTAAACAGCCATCATAAAAATGATTCAATAAACAATGATGAGTTCTATTGAAATTCAACTCAAAAAATAGAAAATCTCAGCAAAGAAATAAAATAAAAATTATTATAAAGTATTAAAAAGTACAGAATTAAAATTATAGAATTAAAAATACAGTAACTAAAATTTGAAAACTCACTGTATGAGCTCAGTGGTAGAGTGATGATGATAAAGTTAAAAGTAATGAATTTGAAGACAAAGCAAGAGTTTACTCAATTGGAAAAACAGAAAAATTAGTGTGGAAAAACTAATGAATGTAGCCTCAGGGACTTGTGTGGGTAAGAACCAAAAATTTAGAATTAGTCTAACTGGAGTCTTATAAGGACCAGAAAAGGAGATTGTAGCAGAAAAAAAAAAATGTATTTGAAGAAATAGCTGAAGTTACCAAATTTGGCAAAAGAAATAAACCTACAGGTTCAAGAAGCAGACCAATGACCAAAAAGCATAGATCCAAATAAGTCCTCAGTATAAACTTCATAATTAAACTTCCAAAAACTAAAGACAATTTTTAAAGTAGCTAAAAAACAGAGAGAACTGACACATTACCTATATAGGAACACCCATTTAAATGACACTGGATTTGTTGTCTGAAATGATAAAGTCCAGAGGAAAGTGGCGAAACATTTTTGAAATAATTAATGAGAAGAAATGTTACCTATAAATCCTATACCCAGTGAAATGTCCTTTAGGAACAGAGGGAAAAACAAGACATTCTTGGACAAAGGAAAACTAAGAACTTGTCATTAGGACACCTGTCCTATTAGAATGGCTAAAACAAACTCTCCAAAAAAAAAAAAAAAAAAGAAAGTGATAACAGAAGACTGAGATCTTGAGAAATGAAAAAATAGAATCAGCAATCATAAGAGTAAATATAAAACAAGATCCTTAACCCCATGAGTTTCTTAAATCATATTTAATGAATGAAGTAAAAGTTATATCACCATCTGATATGGTATTCAGCATATCTAAAGGAAATACTTAAGACTATTAGTTAACATTTTAAAGGCAGAACAGTGAGTATTTTGAAATGTATAGAAATATGGAATCACTATGTTGGGTACCAGAAACTAACATAGTGTTGTGGGCCAATTATACTTAAATAAACAAACAACAAACATAAAAGAGATGAGATTTCTGGTTACCAAAGGAAGGGGGTGAGGGGAATAAGAATTAGATGAAGGCAATCAAATAGTACAAGATTCCATTATAAGATAAATAAGTACTAGGGATGTAATATATAACAAAGATAAATATAATACTGTTGCATGTTATATATGGGGCTTCCCAGGTGGCACTAGTGGTAAACAACCCACCTGCCAATGCAGGAGATGTAAGAGTCCGTTCCCTGGATTAGCAAGATCCCCTGGAATAGGAAATCGCAACCCACTCCAGTATTCTTGCCTGGAGAATCCCATGGACAGAGGAGCCTGGTGGCTGTGATCCACAGACTTGCAAAGAGTTGGACACAACTGAAATGACTTAGCACAGCATACACGCATGTGATATATGAAACTTGTTAAGAGAGTAAATCCTGAGTTTTCATCACAAGAAAAAAACATTTTTTTTCTTTTATTGGTATCTATGAGATACCAATGGATGTTCACCAAACATATTGTGGTCATCATGAAATGACATATATAAGTCAAATCGTCATGCCATATACCTTAAACTTATACAGTGCTGTGTGTCAACTATTAATACTTCCTAATAAACCTGGAAGGAAAATTTTTGATGGACAAATGAAGTAAAAATAGAGTAGATTCATTTCAAAATCACTGACATTGGAGAAGGGAGAAGGCAGATTTCACCAGAGACTGCCTGCCTGTAGCTTCTACTACCCCAAATTAAAATGAAGAAATAACACTTTGATACATATTTGTCATGGTATATTGATCCTATTAATGTTATCTTTTAGGGAAAACTATTCTTCAGTCTTGCAGGAGACATGTAAAAATAGTGGTAAAAAAATGAAAAAGTGAGGTAGAGAGTAAATACTGATGAAGTATGATAAGTTAAGCTATACACACACACACACACACACATCAATAGATATATATCAATACCTACAGCAAGTTAAGAAAACTATAATGTATACAACACCATATAAATGAAAGAAGACAGAATTCTACAAGGTGTTCAAGTAACTCATAGGAAGCCAAGAAAGGAGAAACAAAGCATTGAGAAATAGAGGGAACAAACAAAAAACAAATAATAAAATAGCAGGCTTAAAAAAACTACTTTAAATATAGATAATCTAAATTCACCAATTATGAATAGAGAGGTAGAGAGGATAAGAAAACATAACCAATTATGAATAGAGAGGTAGAGAGGATAAGAAAACATAAGCCAACTGTATAGTGTCTACAGGAAACATTTCAAATATAATGACATGGGCAGGTTGAAAATATAAGCATGTGGAAAGATATATCACATAAATATTAATATCTATAATAATATACATAATATATCCTCATAGCAAAGAAAATTACAGGGGACAAAGAGGGATATTACATAATGATAAGAGGATCAATCCACCAAAATATATAGCAATCCTTAATGTGTATCATGAGAAACGCTGGGCTGGAAGAAGCACAAGCTGGAATCAAGATTGCCGGGAGAAATAGCAATAACATTAGATATGCAGATGACACCACCCTTATGGCAGAAAGTGAAGAGGAATTAAATGCCTCTTGATGAAAGTGAAAGAGGAGAGTGAAAAAGTTGGCTTAAAGCTCAACATTGAGAAAACTAAGATCATGGCATCCGGTCCCATCACTTCATGGGAAATAGATGGGGAAACAGTGGAAGCAGTGTCAGACTTTATTTTTCTGGGCTCCAAAATCACTGCAGATGGTGATTGCAGCCATGAAATTAAAAGATGCTTACTCCTTGGAAGGAAAGTTATGACCAACCTAGATAGCATATTAAAAAGCAGAGACATTACTTTGCCAACAAAGGTCCGTCTAGTCAAGGCTATGGTTTTTCCAGTGGTCATGTATGGATGTGAGAGCTGGACTGTGAAGAAAGCTGAGCACCGAAAAATTGATGCTTTTGAACTGTGGTGTTGGAGAAGACTCTTGAGAGTTCCTTGGACTGCAAGGAGATCCAACCAGTCCATCCTAAAGGAGATCAGTCCTGGGTGTTCATTGGAAGGACTGATGCTGAAGCTGAAACTCCAATACTTTGGCCACCTCATGTGAAGAGTTGACTCATTGGAAAAGACCCTGATGCTGGGAGGGATTGGGGGCAGGAGGAGAAGGGGACGACAGAGGATGAGATGGCTGGATGGCATCACCGACTCGACGGGCATGAGTTTGAGTAAACTCTGGGAGTTGGTGATGGACAGGGAGACCTGGCGTGCTGTGGTTCATGGGGTCGCAAAGAGTTGGACACGACTGAGCGACTGAACTGAACTGAACGGAATGTGTATGCACCAAACACCAGAGTTTCAAATACATAAAGCTAAAACTGACAGAACTTAAATGAGAAATAATAAAATCCACAATTATAGTTGAAGACTTAAACACCCTTTCTCCATAATTATTAGAAAGACTAGACAGAAAATCAACAAAGACAGAACTGCCCAATATCATCAAGCACTATAATCTGTCACATAAGGATACCCCACTTAATGATAGCAAAATGAATACTTTCTCAAACAGTCATGTAATATTCACCAAAATATATCATATCCTGGGCCATAAAACAAACTCAATAAATTTAAGAAAATTGAAATCATACAGAGTATATTGTTTGACCAAAGTAAAATTAGACCAGATATCAACAACAGAAAAGACAACAATAAAATCTCCAAACTCTTGGAAAGAAGACACATCTGAAAATACTGTGTGGATCAGAAATAAAATCTCAAAAGTAATAATTAAAAAAGAACTAAGTACAAATGAATATCAACATAAACTCTTTGAGTGGAAACAATACCCAAAGGGAAATTTATAGCATTAATAGTTACATTAGAAGTGAGAGTTCTTGAATTAAAAAGCCCAAGTTTCAACCTCAAGAAACTATAAGAGAAAATAAGCCAAATATAAGTAGAAGGAAGGAAATAATAAAGATAAGAGCAGAAATAAATGACAGTGAAAATAAGAAACCAACACAGAAAAATCAATAAAATCAAAAGCTGGTTCCTGAAAATAATAACAATGATAATCTAACAAGTCAGACAAAGATAAAGAGTGAAGACACAAAAGAGTAATGTCAAACATGAAATATCATTAAAGATATTGCAAAAATTAAAAGAATAGTAAGTAATAAAGTATCTCAGTCCATTTGGGCTGCTATAAAAATGCCATACTGCGCAGCTAATGATGAACATAATTTTATTTTAAACAGTTCTGCAGTCTGGTAGTCCAAAAAACAGGGTACCAGCATGTTTGGGTAAGGTTTCAGACTTCTCATCTTATTCCCATTTATTTTTATTAGTTGGAGGCTAATTACTTTACAATATTTTAGTGGTTTTTGCATACATTGACACGAATCAGCCATGGATTTAGCAAAGGATCTCTCTGGAAACTGTTTTGTAAGAGCACTAACCCTAGTAATGAAGGTTTTGCCCTCATGATTTAATCACCTCCCCAAAGCTCCACCTTCTAATATTATCACCTTGGGTGTTTTATTAGGATTCAACATATGGATCTTAGGGGGATACATTCACCATAGCATAAGAAAGCAGTACAAATAACTTTATTTCTATAAGCAATGGATGAATTCATCAAAAACTCTTAAATAACAAGATCAAATTGACAAGTGTAATTGTTCTATAAGCATTAAAAATTGAATAGTTAAAAAGCTCTCCAAAAGAAATCTTTAGGCCCATATGGGTTCACTGGGGAATCTGTTAAAGATTTCTATTGATTTACTCTCAATTTATTTGCCTTCATATTTAAAATGAGTTTCTATGGATAACATGCAAAGTATTTAAGCTATTAATATATGATAATTATTTATATATTTTGATTCAGGCCTAATATTTTATTGTTTGTCTCACATTGGTTCCCTATCTTTTTTTATATGTTCCTTTTTCCCGGCATTTTCTAGATTAGTTAATAATTTTTAGAATTCTATTTTTATTTGTCAGTTGGCTTTTAAACTACATCACTTTGCATGAAATGATTTTTATTGATCTATGTAGAGTTCATTGATTCTTTTTTGTCATATCTATTCTATTTATTAAGACCAACTAGTAAAATTTTAATTTCAGATATTGTATTTTTTTTAGTTTTAAAATTTGCATTTGTTTCTTTTATATTACGTATATCTCTACTGTGATTTCCCATATTTTCATTAATTACAACATATTCTCTTTTAACACACTGAGTATAGTTACAAGGAATGTCTTAAAACCCTAGCCTAATAATTCCAATAGCTAGATAATCTCAGGACTGGCATCTGTTGGTTACATTTTCCTTTGAGATGGGGTCATATTATACTGGCTTTCATATGTCAGATAACTGGCTTATTCCCTTGATATTTGGAACATTATGTTGTAGAGATTCTTGATTTTGTTATAGTTACTCCAAGAATGTTGATGTTTTGGCTTTAGCAAAAATTTACTTGGCATAAGGAATCACAAAGGCTAAATGTAAAGAAACAAACATTTATAGCAGACAAAACATCTTGATAAAATTGTACAGTTACAGCAAACAAAATAAATGTTAAATGAGTATTATTATGCATTAAGAAGCCCACTACAAAGTATAAAAATACTGTTTAGAATATTATTGTATTTATCAGAACTTAAAAAAATATATAATACAGAGATGTATAGAACTATTAAGAGAAATTAAGACATCTACACTCATATTTTGATCTTTTAAAAAACCTTTCTGTTACTGCTTAATAAGTCATACTATTATAAAAGTACAGAAATTTTGAATTATGCTATTAGCAAGGCATATTTCATGGATTGTACATATGGTCAACATTTATTCATTTTCTGGAAATATGTTTGTGATAATAAATTATTTTTTTGGTTCTTATTCTAACTCCCTCCCCCGCCACCCCATCATCCATATGTGGCCCATACATTGTAGTTAGACTTTTAGAATCATTTAGATATCTATGAAAGAAAGCCCAAAATATTGAAAGGATATTAAAGTTAAATATGTTCTAAGGTTTTTTTTTATATTTAGAGTTATGTTTGATGTGGATTTAAGAAGCAAGCAAACAAAAAACATACCTTTCTTTTCCTTTTTGATCAATAATGTGAAACACTCAAGAATTAAGAGTACATTTGTAACTAAGAGAGCTAAACCTCATGTGGACATTGATGAAAAGAGTGTTTGGCATTTAACTCCTGTAAATAAAGCTGCTGAATAGAACTACTTCAGTGATCAATATTGTCTAATTCAGAACTCCAAGCCTTTTTAGCTGTAAAGGACAAGGGATAATAAATCAATAAAATGTTCTAACCTTGTTGTTAGATTTCTAAATTTAAAAATATGCTATTTATCCTCTACCAGTCCCTATAATGTAGTGAAATAAATACATTTTAAAAACAACTATATCCCTAGCCTTCAACAGAAGTATCTGAACTACTAGGGGTCTCTGTTAAGGCTGGATGTGTTTTTATGCACATAATTTTCAAATGTGGTATTAAGTCATATTGATGTGTAATTTGCTACTGTTCATATAATGAGTACAGTAATGGTTTATTTCACTTTTATAATTTAGAAAAGATTCAAGATTATCTGTAAATTAATGGCATTCTCACTCATGAGCATTGTGATATATTTTGAATGGGAGAGAAATAAAGTTTCTACCTGGTGGTTTGAGAATTCATTATAACCAGCTTTATTCTATAGCTTAAAATGAACTCATATATATATATATATATATATATATATATATATATATATATGGACTGTTTGCTGTTTTTATTTATCAAACCATCACTTAGAATGATAACTTTCTCTCTTACTTAAAAAATCAGAACTTTCTAACTGAAATACCATACATAGTTGCTATTATGAATCAAAGTAATTCTTTTCCCCACAAAATTTTGTGAATATCATAGACATCTTGGAATACATTTTTGAATGAGCCTACTGTCAAGTCACTTTTCAGTCCTTGCTATGAAATTTGTTTTTCTTTCTTGTCGACTTGAGAATCAGTTGTTTTCTTTTGCTCTTCTACAATTCCACTGTGATGCATCTAAGTATGTATCTTTTTCTGGCAGTCTAATTGTACTTCTTGAGTCTGAGGATGCATGTATTTCATCATTATAAAAAGTTTTCTGTCATCTTTTTGAATACTGACTCTACCTCAATCAACCTCTTCTTCAAGATCTCCAACAAGAGGTATATTAGATATTTTTTTCATCATGCTTTCCTTAACTCTTAAACTATGCCAATAAAGTTTACATCTTTATTGTACTATACTGCCTATTATATTCTTGCATGTCTATAGTTTGAAAATGATATGCATAGGTAAAGTTCTTGTTGTGTTTTGCATTTATCCTACATCTAGATAGTCTTTGAGCTTCTTGGATCTGTGGTTTGGTGTCTAACAGTAATTTGGGGAAATACTTTCTTTATTTAATATTTTTTCTGTTCCTTTTCTCTTTCTTCTCCTAGTATTCTCATTATGCATATGTTGCATAATTTCTAGTTGTCCCACAGTTCTTTGATATTCTCTTCTTGTTGGTTTTTTCCCCAAGCTTTTGTCCCTTTACTTTTCAGTTTTATTGGTTTCTGCTCAGATATCCTCAAGCTCAGAGATTCTTTTCTCAGCTATGTGCAGTTTATTAAGCCCATGAGAAGCATTCTTTATTTCTGTTATTGTTTTCAGTTCAGATACACAGTCCTGTCCAACTCTTTCTGACTGCAGCACACCAGGCTTCCCTGTCCATCACTAACTCCCAGAGCTTGCTCAAACTCTTGTCCATCAAGTCAGTGATGCCATCCAACCATCTCATCCTCTGTTGTCCCCTTCTCCTCCTGCCTTCAATCTTTCCCAGCATCAGGGTCTTTTCCAGTGAGTCAGTTCTTCGCATCAGGTGGCCAAAGTATTGGGAGTTTCAGTTTCAGCATCAGTCCTTCCAATGAATATTCAGGACTGATTTCCTTTAGGATTGACTGGTTTGATCTCCTTGCAGTCCAAGGGACTCTCAAGAGTCTTCTCCAACACCACAGTTCAAAAGCATCAATTCTTTGGCACTCAGCTTTCTTTATAGTCCAGCTCTCACATCTATACATGACTACTGGAAAAACCATAGCTTTGACTAGATTGGCAAAGTAATGTCTCTGCTTTTTAATATGCTGCCAAGATTGGTCATAGTTTTTTTTCTTGCAAGGAGCAAGCATCTTTTAATTTCATGGCTGTAGTCATCATCTGTAGTGATTTTGGAGCCCCCAAAAATAAAGTCTCTCACTGTTCACTGTCTCAGTGTTTAAACTCTGTTAGTATTTTAGAACTCTAGCATTTCTTTTTGATTCTTTCTTAGAATTTCTATCTCTCTGCTTGCATTGCCCATCTGTTCTTGCATACTGTATAGTTTATTTTTAGAGCTGTCAGCATCTCAATCATGACTGTTTTAAATTCCAAGTCTGCTAATTCCAACATCCCTGCTATATCTGCTTGTGATGTTTGGTCTTTCTTTAAACTGTTTTTTTGTTTTTTGCTTTTTAGTGTGTCTTCTATTTTTTTTTCCCTTGATAGCCAGACAGGATGTGGTGGGTTAAAGGAACTGCTGTAAATAGGTCTTTAGTAATGGAGAAAAGAATGGCAACCCACTCCAGTGTTCTGGCCTAGAGAATTCCATGGACTGTATAGTCCATGGGGTCGCAGAGAGTTGGACACAATTGAGTAACTTTCACTTTCACAATGTGATGATAAGGTGTTGGGGATGGAGAAAGTGAAAGTTGCTCAGTCGTGTCCGACTCTTCGCCATCCCTGGACTGTATAGGTCATGGAATTCTCCAGGCCGGAATATTGGAGTGGGTAGCCTTTCCCTTCTCCAGGGGATCTTCCCAACCCAGGGATGGAACCCAGGTCTCCTGCATTGTAGGTGGATTCTTTACCATCTGAGCATAAGGGAAGCCAAGAATACTGGAGTGGGTAGACTATCCCTTCTCCAGGGGATCTTTCCAACCCAGGAATTGAACCTGGGTCTCCTGCATTGCAGGCAGATTCTTTGCCTACTGAGCTATTAAGGAAGCTTGGGAACGGAGAAGTATTCTATAATCCTATTAGTACGTCTCACTTTTCAGTGAACCTGTACCATGGACGGTGAACTTCACATGAACTTCTTAGCTCCCATCATTGCCCCTCCTTGAGTGGGACAGAATGGGTAGAGTGGGACAGAATGGGTAGAGTGGGCTAGAATTTAGTATTTCCCACTCCCTTGCAGATGCTCTGATAAAATCCCTGGAGGCTAGGCTCTGGTTAAGTATTTTCTCCTGAGGGCAGGCTTTATTGAGAAGAACAGAATGCTCTGCCATATTTCAAAATGGTTCCTTTCCTCCTCTTCCTGCCGGAAGCACTGGAGGTGAAATTCATAAAAGTGTTGGGGTGCTTCATAGCTGGTTCCCCTGCAGTTTGTATTTGTTGGGCTTGTTCATACTGATCCTCAAGAAATTCATCATAGTTCAGATTTCCCTGCCTCAGTATTGCTTCCTATAGTGGTCTGTGCTTATGAGTTTCTGCTTCAGTAAGTTGCAATTCTCTTTATTTGCCTGTTCTCTTCATTTTTCTGGGCAATAGTTGGCCCTGTAACATCACTTCTCTGACAGATATAAGAGGAGCTGTTGATTTTTCAGTTTGTTCAACTGTTTCTTTGTTTTTAGGATGCAGTGGTGACTTCCAGCTTCTTCCATGCCTGACCAGAAACAAGAAGTCTCCAAACTATGCATTCTATATTCAATAATTCTACCATCCTTGTCTAATTTTCTATTTTAACCCATTCCTTGAAATATTTTATACCAAAGAATGCATTTTCACTTGATTCTTATTTTGGTCAAAACAACTTATTTTGTATTTACACCTACATTTTTTTTCTCTTATGCTTTCAATTCTTTCTTTTATGTGTTTAATAAATAGGTATTTATACGGTCTCTCAGATTGTCCTTTTGTTGCTTCAAATTCTGAGCAGGCGCCAAAAAGAAAAAAAACAGGCTAAGCATTGTCAAGCATGTGTGATGATTGCAATATTTCATTGCATGTTTTGTATTTTTAAAAATTATCTTATGTTAAATGAGGCTTATTTCTTCCTGTGAGAATCCCTTGTCACTTTGGTCATGAGAATATCCCTCCAGAGTGGTTTTGCATTTACTTGTATCAGGTATCTTAGATGACCCCTGACTCAGAATCAAATATGTCAATTTCTTGGGTGCCCAGAACATATAAGTACTACCTGTTTCCATCTAACCCCACCCTTCAAATAAGAATGGGACAAAGTTCTAAATTCTAATGGAAAGTTTTTACTTTCCTCAATTCAGACCAATAAAATCACTTGTTATCTCTTGTTGCCAGTTGATGGGTTTTAACACTGTTTCCAATTTTAAAGTATGGCCTTTGCAGGTCTCATCTTTATGCAGAGATCTTAGTTCCAACTCCCTCTTTTTTCCCAAGGTCCTGAATCCTATGTCTACATAGTTTTTATACCTAACTAACTTCAAATTTATTATCTAATAAGCAACTAATACTTTCCTCTCAGTTCTCTTTTCCTGGACAGACCTTGAGTAGTGCTAACTAATTTGCTTACATCTTTAGCTTTCTGTTCTCCTCTGCCTATACTTTTCTCCTCCTTCCCCTGTTTCTCCTCCTCTTTTTCTTTTTCTCTCCCTCCTTCTCCTTTGCAAAGGACATTTTATTCTTATTTCTTATAAACTCTGCTGTAAAGTTTTAAAATTATATCCAAAATTTTTTTAAAAAATTGTAGTTTATATTTTCCATATTAAATCTAATGACCATATTGACAATATCAGAAGTCTCATTTTAAATTACGTGCAATTTTCAAGATCTAGATTGGGTTTTACTTTATTACTATCATAGAATGTTTGCACTGAAAAGAAATTAAAATATGATCTAGTTTCAGAAATCCAAAATTATAATATCTCTAGGGATCACATAGGTAATATAAATTTATGAAATGGCAGGATATAAGACAATAACCAGTGCTAAGGTCTTGTTGTTGACCTGGAGAGTGTATATTTTAAAATATGTAACACTATACTAGCCAAACAAAACAGTTCCACAGAATACTTGTATCAATCTCTTATTCTATACAAACCCCCTCATTCTATATATGATGAAATTGAGAACAGAAAAAGTCTTACCCAATTAGCACAGCTGGTCACTTGAGTCCCCTTTCCGACAATCATGACTACTGTAAACTTATAAAACAACTAGAAAACCATACAAACTTTACAATAAAATGTAACATTATTTGGTAGACAACAATATGCTATAAGAATCTAGAATAGCAACATAAAATGTTAGTTTTCAGTATTACCATCCTGTTTTTAAATCTTGAGCATGAAAATCCTTTCAGTTGCACCATAGTATTTTTTTTTTCTTGTCAAAGTATCACAATTAGCTTGGCTTAGAATGTAAATGAAGCTTAGAAAATGTGACTGTGAGGGAATGTTCCTCTCCCCAACACAAGTATGATCTAGAAGGCTGTATTTAATTATTTTTGCCAACTAAAGCCTGGTATAAAACAAAGCATTTATTTAATCCTGCCTTCTGAGACACAGGCTGTGCTCTGCAGCCCAGATGGAGGAAGATGTATCTAGAGGGGACAGAACATTACTCAGATATTATCCGCTGCTTTTCCTACAGCATATTGCCACCTTTGATCAAATACCTCATTAGAAGAGCACCAAGGAGCCCAGACAACGTTTAGAAAGATTTTTTTTTCTCCATGAATGCAAACATTGCACACAGGGATTTTTCCAAGGAAAAATAATTCATTGCTTATGCTTGACTCTTTGCAACTACAACAGTTTTTCATTTATGATCTCATTTATTCCCCAGAAAAATTTTGTGAGCATCAAATCATTATGGTCCCATTTTTTATTGCAAGACAATGAAACCCAGGTAGATAGAATAAGTAATTTTTATCAATTCACATAACCAGGACATGTAGAACCAAGACTCTACCTCAGGTGTTGTGGTTACAAATCAAGCTTTTTTTTTTATTCATATATGCTACCAATCCTGATATCAGTTTACCTGGTAGGCAAGATAAATATTTAAACTTACTGTGTTATCCTTGTTAAAATGAATGTTTCCTCTCATCTGTACTAATAATAGTTTGGCAAATGTGTTCACTTGATTTACAAATTATTTTGATTTTATTGTGTCTACTACATTGTTAAACCATAATCCAGATAGCTGGTTTATTTTGTTCAATTTTTAAAAATTTTTGGAGAAGACAATTTCTGGTGCTTCTTTCTGTTAAAGAAAATAAAGCAAAACATAAAATCTTTAAATGAAGAAAACAGCAAGTGAGTTGCCAGTTGAAGATTAGTCCAGTGTTGACATAAGAAAATTAGAAGAATCAGTTCAGTCAGGTCAGTTGCTCAGTCGTGTCTGACTCTTTGCAACCCTATGGACTGCAGCATGACAGGCCTCCCTGTCCATCACCAACTCCCAGAGCTTACTCAAACTCATGTCCATTGAGTCGGTGATGCCATCCAACCATCTCATCTTCTGTTGTCCCCTTCTCTTATCTTCAATCTTTCCCAGCATTTGGCTCTTTTCAAATGAGTCAGTTCTCTGCATCAGGTGGCCAAAGTATTGGAGTTTCAGCTTCAATATCAGTCCTTCCAATGAATACTCAGGACTGATTTCCTTTAGGATGGACTGGTTGGATTTCCTTGCAGTCCAAGGTACTCTCAAGAGTCTTCTCCAACACCACAGTTCAAAGGCATCAGTTCTTCAGTGCTCAGCCTTCTTTATGGTCCAACTCTCACATCCATACATGACTACTGAAAAAACCATAGCTTTGACTAGATGGACCTTTGCTGGAAAAGTAATGTCTCTGATTTTTAATGTGCTATCAAGGTTGGTCATAGCTTTTCTTCCAAGGAGCAAGAAAAATAGAAAGAAAAAAAAAAACTATGAGAGTAAAATTTCCCATGGTAAGTGTCAGATTAAAAAACTGTAAGGCTCAAGAGTGAGGTGATATATGTATAATTATGGCTGATTTGCATGCTGTATGGCAGAAACGATGACAACTTTGTAAAGCAATATTCCTCTAATTAAAATAATAAAATAAAAAAAGTGACTATAAGAAACTACATATTGGTAAGAAGTGAGAACTTACACTAAGAGCTTCACAAAGTCACAATATTAAAATTCAATCAAATTTACTTCCACCAAACAACTTCCCTAACTGGTATGAATTAATGCTGATCACATTTTTATTTCTGATTCTTCAACAATTCCAACTCTAAAATTAATTATATGATAGACTATTTTGCATTTAAGACTGTCATCAAGAAAGAGCGTCAGAATAAGAGGAGGGAAGTACCATTTACAGATGACGTGAGGTCAGTTTATCATCAAAAAGTAATATTTCTAGTTAGCTCTGAACTACATATGTGTGTGTGTGTGTGTGTGTGTGTGTGTGTGTGTGTGTGTGTATACTATCTATACATACATTTGGATTTCATTTAGATTCCACTGGATTCCATTAGATTCATACACTTATACATACATGCATTTATATTTACATACACATTTATATTATGTACATCCATGTATCTGTATATAGACATATTTGGATTCCATTTTTATGAGCATATAAAGGAGTTTTAGACAACTGGTATGCAAATATGCCTTTAAGCATGTGTGTTTGTGTGTGTATATATATACTTTTCCCTATAGATGATAATTTTCTAAAGGTTGAGGACCACATTCTTTTTTATCTACACACACACACACACACACACACACACGTGCACATACATCCTATCCCGCCCTGTAGTATATTTTGCTTAAAGTGACTGTAGAAAGTAAATATTTCAATAACCTACAGCATAATAGGAAACCATCATAAAAACATGAAGAGAGGTATGATGAGGTAAAAAAAAAAATATATATATATATATATGTATATAACAAAAAAACTTTTTAGTGCTGGCCATTTCATTATGCTGTCACGCAGGCACAAGAGCAAATAAAGTCAGAATGAAGCTTGTAACAAAGTAATTTGGTAACCAGAGCATGAAAAGGGTATGTAGATACAGTGACAGGGAAAAGGACTTGGAAATTAAAAAAACAGCGGCAGTAGACTTTATGTTTTGGATGTGTGGAAATGAGCGGGAAATGATCCTCACACTGCATCCTTGATTTCAGGAGAAATGACTATTGCTTTTCCAGAGATAAACACATAAGACTTACAGAAAAGCTTAGTTCTATTTTCACACCATTGACTTTAAACAGAAGAACTGAAATAATTGATAGGTTTGAAACTACATTTTTTTTTCCTATAAAATCACACATACATTCATACACACATGTGAAAATTGAAAGAAAATCAGTGAAACCAGTTATGATAAACAGTCTTAAAGTGGAGGTGTTTCACTTCATTTTTATGGGTCAGCCAAAAAGTTCATTCAGGTTTTTCCATAGCATCTTATGGAAAAATCTGAATGAACTTTTTGATCAATCCAATATATTCAGTTATTAAATATGAATTTCTTGAATACTCATTTATCAAGCACCGTCCTAAGCACCAAGATGTCAAGTGAATAATATACATTCCCTGTTCTCAAGGGATTCTAAAGGATTCTGATCAGAAAACAGCCAAATTCTCTGTTTTCTCTATTCATGGTTTATATATTTAGATATAATAGACATAATTAACTGCTTGCATAGGAAGATAATTAGTGGTAAGTACTTTAATAAGGCACAGAAAAGTCCTGCTTAATGGGAGGACTCACTAGTAATTGGGCTTGATATGTTAGGTTCAAGACAATTTTATACAGGCAAAGTGGGATATAATGACTTCAATGGCAGGAACTGGACTGTTAATTTCTTGACAGGAGCACAATAAAAGAACACCATTGTAAAATCAAGGGTTTGCCTCATAACCCTTGATGCTAGGAACATAGGGGAAAAAGCGAATACTAGGCCTTCAAGCCTAGACTGAAACTGTGTCATCATTTGCTTAAGCATAAATTAAAGTGGCAGTTCCACTTTCTCAGCTTTCAGAGAGTCTTTATGTGGCTTTGCAGTAATAATACATTTTCTACACTCCGAGAAGAAGCAATGTAATATGAATTCCCCTTTGCAATGTATTGTTTTAAATTACATTGACTAGTAAGCTGTCAGTTCAGTTTCCTATTTGTGGGAAACTGGTAGATACTATTTTCTTCAGTAGTTTACACTGACAGACTTGAATGTATTCTTGTGATTCCTGAGTGGCCCAATGATATCAGGCAAGCCTTCTGCTAAATGAAGAATACAAATGATGAGTGCAAACTTGCTACACACAAAATGATTTGGAGGATAATTTCTTCTTGAAGATGAGAATATGTTCTGGCGAAGTAGAGATATAACTGTATTTTCTTCATTAGGCTCATATCCTGTTGCTATTACCTAAATATGAAACATTAGAATATTAATAATTTTATACTTCAGTGATATAAAATATAAAGATGGTAGAGAACCAGTAAGCATTCCAAATCCAAGCCAAATTTCCAGGAGCATATATGAGAATTATTTGTCACTAGATATTTATTCAAATGTAGAAGCAATGACAGACTTTATTTTCCTGGGCTCCAAAATCACTGCTGATGGTGACTGCAGTCATGAAATTAAAAGACACTTACTTCTTGGAAAAGCTATGACAAAAATAGACAGCGTATTAAAAAGCAGAAAAAGTGCTTTGCCAACAAAGGTCCCATATTGTCAGGAAGCATTTAACAGGAGGCTTCCTGTGTGCTGTTTTGGATCTGTCAGGAATCCTCTATTCCTTATTAATTCCTGGGGCAAGCCTTTCCCGGGGCTGAGGAATCCAGGCATCTCCTTCGTTAGTTTTTCAATACGGTGATAAGTACCCTCTTCCTTCTTATGAACCATAAGGTAAAAGTGATTGTTTACAACTCTCTCTCTTTAATATGGATCGCCTTGTGTTTTGTAAGTCTGGAATTTTAATCTTTATCTTTGCTGAGAATAACTACCTTGTAAGACAGTATATATGCCCACACCATGCTGATTAAAACACCTTTGCTCCATCAGAGCTTGGGTCCCGTGTGTCTGTCTGTCTGTCTCTCTATTTCTGGCTGATTCCCTGGAGTGTGAAAGCCAGCTGCATAACCCAGGGAATATTAGCCTCTTTCCTTCTTTCACTCTCTCATCGTTGACTCCAGACCACCAGGTTCTGGTCCAATAAAGGACCAACACCATATAGTCAAAACTATGGTTTTTCCAGTAGTCATGTATGGATGTGAGAGTTGGACCATAAAGAAAGCTGAGCACTGAAGAATTGATGCTTTTGAACTGTGGTGTTGGAGAAAACTCTTGAGAGTCCCTTGGAGAGCAAGGAGATCCAACCAGTCCATCCTAAAGGAAATCAGTCCTGAATATTCATTGGAAGGACTGATGCTGAAGCTCCAGTACTTTGGCCACCTGATGCAAAGAACTGACTCACTGGAAAAGACCCTGATGCTGAGAAAGATTGAGGGCAGGAGGAGAAGGGGGAAACAGAGGATGAGATGGTTGGATGGCATCACTGACTCTATGGACATGAGTTTGAGCAAGCTCTAGGAAATGGTGAAGGATAGGGAAGCCTACCATGCTGCTGTCCATCAGGTCATAAAGAGTCGGACATGACTGAGCCACTGAACGGCAACAATTTAATTTACTTAAATGTGACTTTTTCCATCAATCACTGGAAATGTTGCAATTGCCCTTTAAGCCCTACTCCCAGTTGACCCCAGCAGGCCTCCTTATCCTCTGCTCTGAAGTCATCACAATGGCCACATGGGTTCTGGCCAGGGCAGGACCCTCTGTGACATCACCAAGGACCTAGCCCTGCCTGGTCCTCAGTCTCCATGTGTGAGGGCAGACCAGCCCAACACGAGACACTTCATGTCAGCTCACCATGCGGTCTGTAATATGGTTCTTTTTCTGGCCTACGTGTGTCTCATTTTTGTGTGCCTATGTGTTTTATGCTCTGAGAGATGAGGCAGTAGATCTCCCAGGGAAGATGCCCAGAGGAAGGCACTTTTGAATTAGCCAGAATCAACCAGAGCATGCCCAAGGCTGGCTTGGGGGCAAGTCGTACTGGCTTTTTCTCCTCCTCCTGCTGTTCATGATACTGAAGTTTCCAGGAGACAGTGACAAGAGTAAGGTGCACACTCTTCGTGCCCATTGGGGCTGTTCATTTGGCTCTCCAGGAAAGAAAAAGAAAAAGGCTTCCCCTGACAAAGACTATATGTTTGGTACCTTAAACTGGCTTGAGAGGGACCTTGTGAACTTTGTGTCCAGGGTGTGGAATCTGAAACTTGCCGCGGTAACCTGTGGTAACTGAAATGTCCCAATCTTGAGGTTCCTGCAGACGCACACAATAACATTACAATATATGAGGTATGGGGCAAGGAAGACCCGGAGCAAGTAGATTCGTGTGTCGAAGCAGAAGAGACATAGTTGAGTGTTGACAAACTGTATCTGAAGTAATAAAACTATTCTGAAGCAAAAGAAAAGAAACTTCTGATATTTTTTTTATTTTTTTTTCCATATATTTTTATTAGTTGGAGGCTAATTACTTTACATCATTACAGTAGTTTTTGTCATACATTGAAATGAATTAGCCATGGATTTACATGTATTCCCCATCCCAGTCCCCCCTCCCACCTCCCTCTCCACCCGATCCCTCTGGGTCTTCCCAGTGCACCAGGCCCGAGCACTTGTCTCATGCACCCAACCTGGGCTGGTGATCTGTTTCACCCTAGATAATATACATGTTCCGATGCTGTTCTCTTGAAACATCCCACCCTCGCCTTCTCCCAGAGTCCACAAGTCTGTTCTATACATCTGAGTCTCTTTTTCTGTTTTGCATATAGGGTTATCATTACCATCTTTCTAAATTCCATATATATGTGTTAGTATACTATAATGGTCTTTATCTTTCTGGCTTACTTCGCTCTGTATAATGGGCTCCAGTTTCATCCATCTCATTAGAACTGATTCAAATGAATTCTTTTAAATGGCTGAGTAATATTCCATGGTGTATATGTACCACAGCTTCCTCATCCATTCATCTGCTGAGGGGCATCTGGGTTGCTTCCATGTCCTGGCTATTATAAACAGTGCTGCGATGAACATTGGGGTGCACGTGTCTCTTTCAGTTCTGGTTTCCTTGGTGTGTATGCCCAGAAGTGGGATTGCTGGGTCATATGGCAGATCTATTTCCAGCTTTTTAAGAAATCTCCACACTGTTTTCCATAGTGGCTGTACTACTTTGCATTCCCACCAACAGTGTAAGAGGGTTCCCTTTCTCCACACCCTCTCCAACATTTATTGCTTGTAGACTTTTCGATAGCAGCCATCCTGACTGGCGTGTAATGGTACCTCATTGTGGGTTTGATTTGCATTTCTCTGATAATGAGTGATGTTGAGCATCTTTTCATGTGTTTGTTAGCCATCTGTATGTCTTCCTTGGAGAAATGTCTGTTGAGTTCTTTGGTCTATTTTTTGATTGGGTCATTTATTTTTCTTGAGTTGAGCTGGAGGTGTTGCTTGTATATTTTTGAGATTAATCCTTTGTCTGTTGCTTTGTTTGCTATTATTTTCTCCCAATCTGAGGGCTGTCTTTTCACCTTGCTTATAGTTTCCTTTGTTGTGCAAAAGCTTTTAAGTTTCATTAGGTCCCATTTGTTTATTTTTGCTTTTGTTTCTAAAATTCTGGGATGTGGGTCATAGAGGATCCTGCTGTGATTTATGTCGGAGAGTGTTTTGCCTATGTTCTCCTCTAGGAGTTTGATAGTTTCTGGTCTTACATTTAGATCTTTAATCCATTTTGAGTTTATTTTTGTGTATGGTGTTAGAAAGTGTTCTAACTTCATTCTTTTACAGGTGGTTGACCAGTTTTCCCAGCACCACTTGTTAAAGAGGTTATCTTTTTTCCATTGTATATCCTTGCCTCCTTTGTCGAAGATAAGGTGACCATAGGTTCGTGGATTTATCTCTGGGCTTTCTATTCTGTTCCATTGATCTATATTTCTGTCTTTGTGCCAGTACCATACTGTCTTGATGACTGTGGCTTTGTAGTATAGTCTGAAGTCAGGCAGGTTGATTCCTCCAGTTCCATTCTTCTTTCTCAAGGTTACTTTGGCTATTCGAGGTTTTTTGTATTTCCATACAAATTGTGAAATTATTTGTTCTAGTTCTGTGAAAAATACCGTTGGTAGTTTGATAGGGATTGCAATCTATAGATTGCTTTGGGTAGTATAGCCATTTTGACAATATTGATTCTTCCAATCCATGAACACGGTATATTTCTCCATCTGTTTGTGTCCTCTTTGATTTCTTTCATCAGTGTTTTATAGTTTTCTATGTATAGGTCTTTTGTTTCTTTAGGTAGATATACTCCTAAGTATTTTATTCTTTTTGTTGCAATGGTGAATGGTATTGTTTCCTTAATTTCTCTTTCTGTTTTCTCATTGTTAGTGTATAGGAATGCAAGACATTTCTGTGTGTTAATTTTATATCCTGCAAATTTACTGTATTCGTTGATTAGCTCTAGTAATTTTCTGGTAGAGTCTTTAGGGTTTTCTATGTAGAGGATCATGTCATCTGAAAACAGAGAGAGTTTCACTTCTTCTTTTCCTATCTGGATTCCTTTTACTTCTTTTTCTGCCCTGATTGCTGTGGCCAACACTTCCAAAACTATGTCGAATAGTAGTGGTGAGAGTGGGCACCCTTGTCTTGTTCCTGATTTCAGGGGAAATGCTTTCAATTTTTCACCATTGAGGGTGATGCTTGCTGTGGGTTTGTCATATATAGCTTTTATTATGTTGAGGTATGTTCCTTCTATTCCTGCTTTCTGGAGAGTTTTAATCATAAATGGATGTTGAATTTTGTCAAAGGCTTTTTCTGCATCTATTGAGATAATCATATGGTTTTTATCTTTCAATTTGTTAATGTGGTGTATTACATTGATTGATTTTCAGATATTAAAGAATCCTTGCATTCCTGGGATAAAGCCCACTTGGTCATGGTGTATGATTTTTTTAATATGTTGTTGGATTCTGTTTGCTAGAATTTTGTTAAGGATTTTTGCATCTATGTTCATCAGTGATATTTTTCTGTAGTTTTCGTTTTTTGTGGCATTTTTGTCTGGTTTGGAATTAGGGTGATGGTGGCCTCATAGGATGAATTTGGAAGTTTACCTTCTTCTGCAATTTTCTGAAATAGGTTGAGTAAGATAGGTGTTAGCTCTTCTCTAAATTTTTGGTAGAATTCAGCTGTGAAGCCATCTGGTCCTGGGCTTTTGTTTGCTGGAAGATTTCTGATTACAGTTTCGATTTCCTTGCTTGTGATGGGTCTGTTAAGATCTTCTATTTCTTCCTGGTTCAGTTTTGGAAAGTTATACTTCTCTAAGAACTTGTCCATTTCTTCCAAGATGTCCATTTTATTGGCATAGAGCTGCTGGTAGTAGTCTCTTACGATCCTTTGTATTTCAGTGTTGTCTGTTGTGATCTCTCCATTTTCGTTTCTAATTTTGTTAATTTGGTTCTTCTCCCTTTGTTTCTTAATGAGTGTTGCTAATGATTTGTCAATTTTGTTAATTTTTTCAAAAAACCAGCTTTTAGCTTTGTTGATTTTTGCTATGGTCTCCTTAGTTTCTTTTGCATTTATTTCTGCCCTATTTTTTTAGATTTCTTTCCTTCTACTGACCCTGGGGTTCTTCATTTCTTCCTTCTCTAGTTGCTTTAGGTGTAGAGTTAGGTTATTTATTTGACTTTTTTCTTGTTTCTTGAGGTAGGCCTGTAATGCTATGAATCTTCCCCTTAGCACTGCTTTTACAGTGTCCCATAGGTTTTGGGTTGTTGTGTTTTCATTTTCATTCATTTCTATGCATATTTTGATTTCTTTTTTTATTTCTTCTATGATTTTTTGGTTATTCAGAAGCGTGTTGTTTAGCCTCCATATGTTTGAATTTTTAATATTTTTTTTTCCTGTAATTGAGATCTAATCTTACTGCACTGTGGTCAGAAAAGATGACTAGAATTATTTCAGTTTTTTGAAATTACCAAGACTAGATTATGGCCCAGGATGTGATCTATTCTGGAGGAGTTTCCGTGTGCACTTGAGAAAAAGGTGAAGTTGATTGTTTTGGGGTAAAACGTCCTATAGATGTCAATTAGATCTAGCTGGTCCATTACCTGTAAAAGAATGAAACTAGAACACTCTCTAACACCATACACAAAAATAAACTCAAAATGGATTAAAGATCTAAATGTAAGACCAGAAACTATCAAACTCCTAGAGGAGAACATAGGCAAAACACTCTCCGACATAAATCACAGCAGGATCCTCTATGACCCATATCCCAGAATTTTAGAAACAAAAGCAAAAATAAACAAATGGGACCTAATGAAACTTAAAAGCTTTTGCACAACAAAGGAAACTATAAGCAAGGTGAAAAGACAGCCCTCAGATTGGGAGAAAATAATAGCAAACGAAGCAACAGACAAAGGATTAATCTCAAAAATATACAAGGAACTCCTCCAGTTCAACTCCAGAAAGATAAATGACCCAATCAAAAAATGGGCCAAAGAACTTAACAGACATTTCTCCAAGGAAGACATACAGATGGCTAACAAACACATGAAAAGATGCTCAACATCACTCATTATCAGAGAAATGCAAATCAAAGCCACAATGAGGTACCATTACATGCCAGTCAGAATGGCTGCTATCCAAAAGTCTACAAGCAATAAATGTTGGAGAGGGTGTGGAGAAAGGGAACCCTCTTACACTGTTGGTGGGAATGCAAAGTAGTACAGCCACTATGGAAAACAGTGTGGAGATTTCTTAAAAAGCTGGAAATAGATCTGCCATATGACCCAGCAATCCCACTTCTGGGCATACACACCAAGGAAACCAGATCTGAAAGAGACTCGTGCACCCAAATGTTCATCGCAGCACTGTTTATAATAGCCAGGACATGGAAGCAACCTAGATGCCCATCAGCAGATGAATGGATGAGGAAGCTGTGGTACATATACACCATGGAATATTACTCAGCCATTAAAAAGAATTTATTTGAATCAGTTTTAATGAGATGGATGAAACTGGAGCTCATTATACAGAGCGAAGTAAGCCAGAAAGATAAAGACCATTACAGTATACCAACACATATATATGGAATTTAGAAAGATGGTAATGATAACCCTATATGCAAAACAGAAAAAGAGACTCAGATGTATAGAACAGACTTGTGGACTCTGGGAGAAGGCGAGGGTGGGATGTTTCAAGAGAACAGCATCGGAACATGTATATTATCTAGGGTGAAACAGATCACCAGCCCAGGTTGGGTGCATGAGACAAGTGCTCGGGCCTGGTGCACTGGGAAGACCCAGAGGGATCAGGTGGAGAGGGAGGTGGGAGGGGGGACTGGGATGGGGAATACATGTAAACCCATGGCTAATTCATTTCCATGTATGACAAAAACCACTGTAATGATGTAACGTAATTAGCCTCCAACTAATAAAAATAAATGGAAAAAAAAAAAAGAAGACGCTCTAACCTAAGGCACTGTGGGCCTGTCAGAGAACAAAGGACTGAGCGAATACCAGAGGAGAGCTAGCTGGCTGTGAACTGGCCCATCGCCCACCAGAGGCAGAGAGGAAGGCTAGCGACAGCCAGAGCCAGAAAGGGGCACTCTCAGCCCCAGAGACATCATTCTCTACCAAACTGCGAGCTTGCTCTCAGCTGCTAACCAAGTCTTCCTGGGATCCTGGATGGTTGACATCCTGCCAGGAGGGTCGCAGTCAGAGATCAGCTCTCCAGAAGAGACACACAGCACACCTGAGACAGCGCTCCCACTCCGCACCCAGGAAACTGAGTGGCTGGGACCAGGGAGGTGATAAGACACACTGCTCCACCTGAGAGTGTGCTCGCCAAGTACCTGGTCACCTGAGCTGCTCAGACCTGGGAAAGGCACAAAATGCTGGCCCACTGAGTCTGTGCCTTTGTGGAGTACCTGAGAACCTGAACCTGAGTGGCTTAGACCTGGGAAGTGCACGCAACCCAGGGCCTGCTTCAGACAGTTCCCCTGCAGAGCAACCTGGAGCCTGAGCAGTGTAGACTGGGAAAGCACACACGCCATGAGCAGGGGCAAACCCAGTGTGGCTGAGACACTGCAAGCACTCCCCACACATGCCAGTGATATTTGTTTGCAGTGTTCCTCCCTCCCCACAGCACGACTGAACAAGTGAGCCTAAATAAGTGACCACCTTTGCCCCCTTGTGTCAGGGCAGAAATTAGACACTGAAGAGACTTGCAAAACAGAAGCAGCCAAAATAAACAGAGGGAACCACATTGGAAGTAAGAGGTGCAACAGATTAAAACCCTGTAGTTAGCACCGACTACATTGGAAGGGGCCTATAGACCTTGAGAAGTATAAGCTGGAACAAGGGACTATCTGAAACTGAACTGACCCCACACTGCCCGCAACAGCTCCAGAGAAATTCCTAGATATATTTTTACTATTATCATTTTTTAAATTTTTAAAATTTTTAAGTCCTTTTTTTACTCCTTTAATTTTCATTTTTATAACCTACTATTACCTTGCCAAAAAAAGACCCTATTTTTAAGCAAATTTCATATATATTTTTTTATAATTTTTGTGATTTTTATTTTAATTTTTTTTTAATATTGTAACCTTGAGAGTCTAACCTCTACTCTAGATTTTTAATCTTTGCTTTTTGGTATTTGTTATCAATTTTGTACCTTTAAGAATCCAATCTTCAGTACCCATTTTTACTTAGGAGTGTGATTACTGGCTTGATTGCCCTCTCCCCCTTTTGACTCTCCTTTTTCTCCCCTAGGTCACCTCTATCTCCTCCCTCCCCCTTCTCTTCTCTACCCAACTCTGTGAATCTCTTTGGGTATTCTGGGCTGTGGAGAACACTTAGGGAATTTGATTACTGGCTAGATTGCTCTCTCCCCTTTTGATTCCCCCTCTTCTTCTCCTGGTCACCTCTATCTCCCTCCTCCCTCTTCTCTTCTCCATGTAACTCAGCGAACCTTTCTGGGTGTCCCTCACTGTGGAGAATCTTTTCTCCATTAACCTAGATGTTTTATCATCAGTGCTGTATGGATGGAGAAGTCTTGAGGCTACTGTAAGAATAAGACTGAAAACCAGAGGCAGGAGGCTTAAATCCAAAACCTGAGAACACCAGAGAACTCCTGACTCCAGGGAACGTTAATCAATAAGAACTCATCCAAAAGCCTCCATACCTACACTGAAACCAAGCTCCACCCAAGAGCCAACAAGTTCCAGAGCAAGACATACCATGCAAATTCTCCAGCAACACAGGAACATAGCCCTGAGCTTTAATATACAGGCTGCCCAAAGTCACACCAAACCCACAGACATCTCAAAACTCACTACTGGACACTTCATTGCACTCCAGAGAGAAGAAATCCAGCTCCACCCACCAGAACACCAATGCAAGCTTCCCTAACCAGGAAACCTTGACAAGCCACTCATCCAACCCCACCCACAGGGAGGAACCTCCACAATAAAGAAGAACCACAAACTGCCAGAATACAGAAAGGCCACCCCAAACACAGCAATCTAAACAAGATGAAAAGGCAGAGAAATACTCAGTAGGTAAAGGAACATGATAAATGCCCACCAAACCAAACAAAAGAGGAGGACATAGGGAATCTACCTGAAAAGAATTCAAAATAATGATAGTAAAAATGATCCAAAATCTTGAAAACAAAATGGACTTACAGATAGCCTGGAGACAAGGATTGAGAAGATGCAAGAAATGTTTAACAAGAACCAGAAGAAATAAAAGAGTCAATCAATAATGAATAATACAATAAATGAGATCAAAACATTCTGGAGGGAAACAACAGCAGAATAACTGAAGCAGAAGGTAGGAAAAGTGAAGTGGAAGATAGAATGGTGGAAATAAATGAAGCAGAGAGGAAAAAAAAAAAAAAGAATTAAAAGAAATGAGGACAACCTCAGAGACCTCTGGGACAATGTCAAACACCCCAACATTCGAATCATAGGAGTCCCAGAAGAAGAAGACAAAAAGAAAGGCCATGAGAAAATACTTGAGGAGATAATAGTTGAAAACTTCCCTAAAATGGGGAAGGAAATAGCCACCCAAGTCCAAGAAACCCAGAGAGTCCTAAACAGGATAAACCCGAGGCAAACACCCCAAGACACATATTAATCAAATTAACAAAGATCAAACACAAAGAACAAATATTAAAAGCAGCAAGGGAGAAACAACAAATAACACACAAGGGGATTCCCACAAGGATAACAGCTGATCTTTCAATAGAAACTCTTCAGGCCAGAAGGGAATGGCAGGACATATTTAAAGGGATGAAAGAGGAAAACCTACAGCCCAGATTACTGTATCCAGCAAGGATCTCATCCAAACATGAAGGAGAAATCAAAAGCTTTACAGACAAGCAAAAGCTGAGAGAATTCAGCACCACCAAACCAGCTCTCCAACAAATGCTAAAGGATCTTCTCTAGACAGGAAACACAGAAAAGGTGTATAAACTCAAACCCAAAACAACAAAGTAAATGGCAATGGGATCATACTTATCAATAATTACCTTAAATGTAAATGGGTTGAATGCCCCAACCAAAAGACAAAGAATGGCTGAATGGATACAAAATCAAGACCCCTGTATATTCTGTCTACAAGAGACCCACTTCAAAACAAGGGACACATACAGACTGAAAGTGAAGGGCTGGAAAAAGATATTTCACTCCAAAAGAAAGCAGGAGTAGCAATACTCATATCAGATAAAATAGACTTTGAAATAAAGGTTGTGAAAAGAGACAAAGAAGGACACTACATAATGATCAAAGGATCAATCCAAGAAGAATATATAACAATTATAAATATATATGCACCCAACACAGGAGCACTGCAATATATAAGGCAAATGCTAACAAGTATGAAAGGGGAAATTAACAGTAACAAAATAATAGTGGGAGACTAAACTAAACAGAAAATTAGCAAGGGAACACCAACTTTAAATGATACAATGGACCAATTAAACCTAATTGATATCTATAGAACATTTCACCCCAAAACAAGGAATTTCACCTGAATTTGGCAATAAGGAGTTCAGGATCTGAGCCACAGTCAGCTCCTGGTCTTGTTTTTGCTGACTGTTTAGAGCTTTTCCATCTTTGACTGCAAAGGATATAATCAATCTGATTTCAGTATTGACCATCTGGTGATGTCCATGTGTAGAGTCTTCTCTTTTGTTGTTGGAAGAGGGTGTTTGCTATGACCAGTGTGTTCTCTTGGCAAAACCCTTTGCCCTGCCTCATTCTGCACTCCATGGCCAAATTTGACTGCTAATTCAGGTATTTCTTGACTTTTGCATTCCAGCCCCTTATAATGAAACCGACATCTGTTTTGGGTGTTAGTTCTAGAAGGTCTTGTAGGTCTTCATAGAACCATTCAACTTCAGCTTCTTCAGCACTAATGGTCGGGCCACAGACTTGGATTACTGTGATATTGAATGGTTGTCTTGGAAATGAACAGAGATCATTCTATTGTTTTTGAGATTGCATCCAAGTACTGCATTTGGACTCTTTTGTTGACTATGATGGCTACTCCATTTCTTCTAAGGGATTCTTGCCCACAGTAGTAGATATAATGGTCATCTGAGTTAAATTCATCCATTTCAGTCCATTTTAGTTTGCTGATTCCTAAAATGTCGATGTTCACTCTTGCCATCTCCTGTTTGACCACTTCCAATTTGCCTTGATTCATGGACCTAACATTCCAGGTTCCTATGCAATATTGCTCTTTACAGCATCAGACTTTACTTCCATCACCAGTCACATCCACAACTGGGTGTTGTTTTTGCTTTGGCTCTGTCTCTTCATTCTTTCTGGAGTTATTTCTCCACTGATCTCCAGTAGCATACTGGGCACTTACTGACATGGGGAGTTCATGTTTCAGTTTCCTGTTTTTTTTTTTTTTGCTTTTTCATACTATTAATGGGGTTCTCAAGGCAAGAATACTGAAATAGTTTGCCATTCCCTTCTCCAGTGGACCACGTTTTATCAAAACTCTCCACCGTGACCCGTCTGTCTAGGGTGGCCCTACATGGCATGGCTCATAGTTTCACTGAGTGAAACAAGGCTGTGGTCCATGTGATCAGATTGGTAGTTTTCTGTGCTTGTGGTTTTCAGTCTGTCTGCCCTCTGTTGGAGAAGGATAAGATGCTTATGGAAGCTTCCTGATGGGAGAGACTGACGGAGGGAGAAACTGGGTCTTATTCTGATGGTGGGGCTCAGTAAGTATTTAATCTAGTTTGTCTTGTTTGTAACATCTTAATATTTCCAATATGATCTCCCGTCATTTCATAACTTTCTGTCTTTTAATTATTTCATGTTTCCCACCTTTCCATGAAATTGGAAGCACACATTTAGACTATGAATGTATTTAAAACTTCTTGCTTCTTACTAATCCTTTCCATAGCTTATTTTAAAGCTAAACAACCTCATTTATGTTGAATACTTTCATCCCAAGTGCAGTTGAAAACAACATCAACAACTAGAATCTCCTCTTCCAGACTGGACAATATCTCTATGACTCAGTGCCACTCTCAAAACCACATTGTTTTATGAATACATCACAGATTAGATTCTCACCCATCCCTTGACTTTTCTATATGTAGCAGTCTCATCTTGGATTGAGGAATGTTAAAGAGAAAATCACAGGCCCAAAATGGCACAACTTGCGCTAAAGCCCATTATAGCAAATGTAGATTAAACAACTAACCTAATTGCAATTTTGACCTTCACCAGAAACGTAATCTTTTTTTTTCTTTTTTTTTCATTTATTTTTATTAGTTGGAGGCTAATTACTTTACAATATTGTAGTGGTTTGTGTCATACATTGACATGACTCAGCCATGGATTTACATATATTTCCCATCCCCATCCCCCCTCCCACCTCCCTCTCCACCCGATTCCTCTGGGTCTTCCCAGTGCACCAGCAGATGAATGGATAAGGAAGCTGTGGTACATATACACCATGGAATATTACTCAGCCATTAAAAAGAATTCATTTGAATCAGTTCTAATGAGATGGATGAAACTGGAGCCCATTATACAGAGTGAAGTAAGCCAGAAAGATAAGGACCAATACAGTATACTAACACATATATATGGAATTTAGAAAGATGGTAGCGATAACCCTATATGCAAAACAGAAAAAGAGACACAGATGTACAGAACAGAAACGTAATCTTAATCAACCAGTCCTGAATTTTTTGGTCAGCACCAATGAGGTCACCTGCAACATGAACCCTCTATATCCACTCAGAGGAAGAGGTAATCTACATGATAAAACTCCTACCTTTCCCTTCCCTCCTCAAAAAAAATGTCTTGGCCTAAAAATAATCTTATTTTCCTTTTGCTAATAGGTTCTTTACTTCATCCTTCTTTCTATAAAAACCTTCTGTTTTGTACAACCCCTCAGAGCACCCTTCTAGTTGCTAGGTGGTATGCATCTGATTCACAAATCACCTAATAAAGCCAATTAGATCTTTGGTTTTACTGGTTGAACAATGTTTTCTTTTTTCTCCACTTATTTTTAGTAGTCGGAGGCCAATCACTCCACAATATTGTAGTGGCTTTTGCCATACATTGACATGAATCAGCCATGGATTTACATGTATTCCCCAGCCTGAACCCCCCTCCCACCTGCTTCCCCATCCCATCCCTCTAGGTCATCGCAGTGCACCAGCCCCGAGCACTTATCTTATGAATCCAACCTGGACTGGCAATCTGTTTCACACTTGATAATATACATGTTTCGATGCTGTGAACAATGTTTTCTTATGCTTTATTTTCTAATTTTTTCCATTTGTTCTTGGTACCTGTTTTCAATTTTCCTGAGTTTTTTTTTTCTTTTGGTTAGAGGATTTAGAGCTCCATTTATTCTATTTATTGGCTATTTAATTAATATTACAGATTTTTATAATGCATTTTAAAATGATATAATTTTGTAAAGAATATGCCCACAATGCAGGAGACCCAGGATCGATTTCTGCGTTGAGAAGATCCACTGGAGAAGGGAATGGCAACCCATTCCAGTATTCTTGCCTGGAGAATTCCATGGACAGAGGATCCTAGCAGGCTACAGTCCACAGGGTCGCAGAGATTTGGAAATGATTGAGCAGCTAATGAAAGTGATGAAATTGACCTTTTAAAATTATGTAACTCAGTGGTTTTAGTATATTTACAAAGTTGCATACAAATTGCCACTATCTATTTTCAGAACATTTTCATTATCCCCCCCAAAGTCCCAAACACATTAGCAGTCAACTCCCCATTTACCCAATCCCTACAGTGGATTATTTTATATCTCTATAGATTTGCCTATTCTGGACATTTCCTATAAATGTAATCATCTAACATGTGATTTTAAATAGATAGTTTCAAATGTATTTTTTTCATTATCTTGCCATTTCTTTAATATACTTTTGGGGGTCAGTTTCTTCTTGCTGGTCCAGAGTATTAAAATCGATAATATAACATTTTACTTAAAATTAGTACCAAGTCAGTGTCATTAATATAGAAAGCTTTGTTCCATTACTTTGCTAAGATAGCTAATTGTAGCAAAGATTTGTAGCTAGGGTTGTAATGATTGCTTAGGGTCTTGTTGGGTCTTTCTTGAGCATGTGTCCTGTTCTGGGCATGCACACACCCTGTGCATTCACATCATCTTATAGATTACCAGTAATATGTCAGAGCTTTCCAAGGACTGTATGTCATTTCACTTCCCAGGTTTTCGTTTTAAGGTTTTGGGCTACCCACTTTTGCCCCAGTAGATATGTACCACCCTAGGCAGCTCTGATTTTAAACAACATCCAAGTGGTTTTTTTTTTTTGTTTGTTTGTTTCCCTGAGTCTTTTTTGTTGTGTAGGCTTTTCTCTAGTTGTGGCAAGCGAGGGCTACTCTCTAGTTGCAGTGTATGGGCTTCTCATTGCAGTGGCTTCTCTTGTTGTGGAGCACAGGCTCTAGGGCACACAGGCTTCAGTAGTTGTGGCACATGGGCTCAGTAGTTGCAGCTTGTGGACTCTAGAGCACAGACTCAATAGTTGTGGCGCTCGGTCTTAGTTGCTCCACGGCATGTGAAATCATCCTGGATTAGGGATCAAACCTGTGTCTCCTGCATTGACAGGTGGATTCTTCACCACTGAGCTACCAGGGAAGCCCCCTCTAAATGTTTCTGACAAACACTCCAGGGAAAAGCTTTTTCACTTTCAGGTCAGGTCAAATAAAGACAGGCTTGGCTTGCAAGTGGGATCTTCCAGGGAGTCATCAGACAAGGGAAATAATGATAAGATTTTTGGAAATGAGGATTTAAAAGTGGCTGCCAGACTGCCGCTTTTCACCATGATTGTGGATTGTTCAATTCCTATTCACCTCTCTCACTTTCACCAACATCCATTGATTTTCAAAGCTACTAGGACCCAGGTGAAGGTGGGAGAGGGGAATTGGAATTAAACAGTTAAAAAGCCACAGAGTTCACAGTTTTTACTGAGAGTCGGCTTATTTTCTAGAATAAATACTCCCTGGATTGCTACTAGCTTCCAGTTAATTTTCAGCATCCTGGAAATGTTGATTCTGACCTTTTTTTGCCAGTGCTATTGTTGATTTTCAGATGTCCTCATTCTTCCATTTTCATTGATATGTTGCAGAGTAGCATTTATTTTATTAATTGCATTATATATCATTTACAGAAAGATAAACACCAATACAGTATACTAACACATATATATGGAATTTAGAAAGATGGTAACGATAACCCTATATGCAAGACAGAAAATGAGACAGATGTATATAACAGACTTTTGGACTCTATGGGAGAAGGCGAGGGTAGGATGATCTGAGAGAACAGCATCGAAACATATACTTACAATCTTCTTTAACTTAGTATTATACCACTTTCCATACAGTCTGATATCTTATAGCAGTATTTTTAAGCCCTCTTGTCATTTTTGTTATTGCCATTAAATATTTTTTTCTGTGCATGTCTCAGCCCAGAATACTTTATTATATTTGCTCTAAGTAGTCAATAAGGTTTTTTATGTATATTAAGAAAAGCCAAAATAAGTTTTTTATATTTACCTGCATATTACTTTTTTGTCTCTCATTATTTCTTTCTTTTGATTTGATTTCCTATCAAGTATAATTTTTATTTGGGCTCCTCTGGTGGCTTAGCAGTAAAGAATCCACCTGCAATGCAGGAGACATGGGTTTGATCCCTGGGTTGGAAGATTTCCTGGAGAAGGGAATGGCAACCCACTCCAGTATTCTTGCCTGGGAAATCTCATGGACAGAAGAGTCTGGAGGGCTACAATCCATAGAGTATGAAAGAGCAGGACACAATTTAGCAACTTAACAGCAACAACATAGTATTGCTCTAATCTGATGAAAGTATTTTAGTATTTAGTATTTCTTTAGTGTAGGTCTGCTGGTGAAATAGTCTCTCATTTTTCATTTATTTGCATCTTGATGTTGCTTGAATTTTTGAAGGCTATTTTTATTAAGTAAAATTCCGGAGTTCTTTTGCTGGTTAGCTCTGTCTTCTCAGAACCCTATCCTATATGTTCTAGCACACTCAGCTTCCCTAATCTTTGTCCCTTCTATTCACAGATCCACTCTGTTCTGGATGTGATCCCTTGTCTGCTGTGTGGTGTGGAATGTGCCTTCAGGCAGAAAGTCACTGTGATGGTAGGAGTAACCTCATTTATTTTCACTGCGCTGTCTGTTGTCCAGTGTGTAAAAATAGTTATTTCATATATTTGGTTCAGTTCTGTAGTAATTATCAGTGGGAAGATAAATCCAGTCTCTGTTATTTCATCATAGCCATAAATAAGAAATAAGTTCCATCCACCTTTTCATTGCCTGCAGCGTGAGCATATTTCTAGTGTTTTGGTACATCCTAAATAAATGTACGTAAATTGAGATGACTGAACATCCATGAGTTGTCATTTTTTTTCCTTTTTTTTTCATGAGTTATGTTTTAAGTTTAATATAATTCTGACTCAGCCATAACCTCAGATGACAACAATGGTTAATTTGACAAGAGATTGTATTTTAAACTTCATTTCCTGTTTTGGCACTAAATTTTACGTGTTATGGAAATACAAAATATATTTGAATAATCAAGTGGTATCAAGGGCCATTCTAACTTTGAGGTTTTCTTTGGGTGACTCAAACATGGGTTCCCCCTCATTTTCTTATGTCTGGCAACTGTTTGCCTCCAATCAATAACATCTTTTCTTACATTTTTTAGTAGGAAAAATATTGATTAAAATCTTACTAACTGTAGCCTGTAATTAACTTGTTTTCTTTTGATATTTTGTTTTATCTGTTTGACTAAAAGTAATGATAAGAAACAATCTGCTGTATTAATTCAAAAGTAATGAAGGAAATGGAAAATTAGGATAATTTCTCTAGAAAACTTAGTGCTTCCCAAAGCACTACAGATGGTAGGCAAAAGAGAATGGTGAATTGTATGAACACGCTCAGCCCCTTCCAGACATACCTTGCAAATCCCAGCCTATTTATATACCCTTCCACATACCCATCCGGCTACCCTTGGATAACTTTGTTTTTTCTCCCATATTGTCCTCAACCTTTGTTTGAAGATATACTTTCTCTTAATATACTTCATAAGGAAAATTTTGAGGTAAGAAAAAGCAAGGATCTGTGACTCTGTGGGTTCCACTTCTCTTAAAGTCACAAAATCCTTGAGTTGGATAACTTTAGAAAGAAGCATTTGTTTTGTCACCTACTTGATGTATTTGTTTACCCAACAAACTCCTATTGACCTACCCTGTGACCAGCATGTGCTAAGTTACCAGGCATTCAAAGATAATTAAGATTAATTTTTACTCTCTGAATAGTTGAATATCGCCAATGATGGGATCCTCAGTGACTCCTGAAATCACATATTTCTTTTTCAGGCTACCTACTATTTATGCCCCCTCTGTCTTACGTTGAGCTGAAAGTTGTTTATCTGTCTTCCCCCAGCCCCCCACACCTCTAGCTTTGTCGCTTTGGCAATAGATACTGAGTCTATTTTATATGATAAATTTCAAGAGGCCAAACATCACATCCTGCACATGTCAGGTACTCAAAAATGATGTTTAATGAACAAATGAAGCTGTTATTGGGCTTTTATCCTCATTTTCCAGCTCTCTTTTCATAAATTCATCCTTTATTTCGGAACTAAATGTTCTCAGTTGGATCAAAAGTTATTAATGTGACATGTTTTTCAGTCCTAAGTGACCATTGTAATTGCTTTCCTCTGGCATTCTTAAGCTTGTTACTGTCATCTTAAAGTATGAGAAGAAAACCATATACTCCCAGGGTGATTTGGGATATGGCCTGCAGAGTATATTCTGTTTTTCAGACACATTATAGTTGCCTCTATCATTTATATTTCTCTGTTTTTTCATTCTATATTTTAATTCATCAAATGTTAACACGGAAGCAAAATTTAAAGTTTGTTAATTCTCACTGCTTTCTTATAGCTGAGAAAAGTAAGATGATAAATTTTGTGTCAAAGTTTATATAATTATTAAAAAGTATAATCTCAGCATTCTACTAGAATGTTGGATGTAGATAAGCAAAGAGTGAGGCAGGGAGAGCCTCCGGCCCTGGGCTGTGAAGAGAACACCCAGGAGGAGTGCATGTTGCCTCCAGGGCACCGGTCATATCAGTCAGTTTAGTTCAGTCGCTCAGTCGTGTCTGACTTTTTGCGACCCCATGAATCACAGCACGTCAGGCCTCCCTGTCCATCATGAACTCCCAGAGTTTACTCAAACTCATGTCCATCGAGTTGGTGATGCCAACCAGCCATCTCATCCTCTGTCGTCCCGTTCTCTTCCTGCCCCTAATCCCTCCCAGCATCAGGGTTTTTTCCAATGAGTCAATACTTCTCATGAGGTGGCCGAAGTATTGGAATTTCAGCTTCAGCATCAGTCCTTCCAATGAACACCCAGGACTGATCTCCTTTAGGATGGACTGGTTGGATCTCCTTGCAGTCCAAGGGACTCTCAAGAGTCTTCTCCAACACCACAGTTCAAAAGCATTAATTTTTTGGTGCTCAGCTTTCTTCACAGTCCAACTCTCACATCCATACATGACCATTGGAAAAACCATAGCCTTGACTAGACGGACCTTTGTTGGCAAAGTAATGTCTCTGCTTTTTAATATGCTATCTAGGTTGGTCATAACTTTCCTTCCAAGGAATAAGTGTCTTTTAATTTCATGGCTGCAATCACCATCTGCAGTGATTTTGGAGCCCAGAAAAATAAAGTCTGACACTGTTTCCACTGTTTCCCTGTCTATTTGCCATGAAGTGATGGGGCCAGATGCCATGATCTTAGTTTTCTGAATGTTGAGCTTTAAGCCAACTTTTTCACTCTCCTCTTTCACTTTCATCATAGTGTGTCTCTACTAGGGATGTTGCTGATTCCCCAGAGAGTATTTGGAAAATTTTGTTTGGATGCTTACTGGCCTTACTTAGGTGAAAGTCAGCAATACTAAAATCTGATAACATCTAGAGAAGGTGGGACAATATAAAATTTCAATAGAACCTTAATTTAGAAGCACTGTAAACTCAGGTGTCCTGATTCCTACATTCAGCCTCATTCAAAATGATAATCTCAAGAACTCTGGTAGATTGAATTACTAGCCTCAATTTTTCCTCACACTCTGTAGCCTCATCCTCTTCCATGTAATCTTACAGTTCCTCCACAAAATGGTGCATATATTTCCCATCCCGCTAACTTTGGACTTAGCCATATGAGTTATTTTGGACAATGGGATGTGAGCAGCTATAACAAGACAAAACAGATATTTGAATTGGGTTCACAAAATTGGTTGAGTCCTCTTTTGCTTATGTCATTGCCATGGGAAAACCATGCTCCAATTAGGTCACTTGTTCCAGAGCAAGGTGGAGAACACATGGAAAATTATCTACCCAATTATCACCGTGAAGCCAGCCTAGATTAGTTGAAATGCAAATGTGAAAAATAAGTATTTATTATTATATATCATTGATATTTTAGTTTCTGGCAAATTGATGCAAAAACTGACAACCTAGTGATTTGAATGCTGTTTTCCATGTGTGTTACATGATAATAGCTTCCTAAAACAGGAGTCCCTAATCTTTGGGATCTAATACCTGATGATCTGAGGTGAAGCTAATGTAATAATAATAGAAATAAATTGCACAATAAATGCAATGTGCTTGAATCATCCTCAAATTACCCCCTCCAACCCCACAGTCTATGGAAAAATTGTCTTCCATGAAACCGGTCCCTGGTGCCAAAATGGTTGGAGACTGCTGTCCTAAGATGATCTCACGTTTGGCAGATTTAGGGAACTTTGTGATCAAAAAACTTCATGGAAGACTGAGTAGATTTTCATAGAGCATACTGAAGTAAACCTTTCTGAAAAAGCATTGTAAAAATTGTTTAAAATATTTGATCACAAATCTCACTTTCCATATGCCTATTATGATTCAGATATGTTGGAAACTTCTAGTAGAATACATTTACAAGGACATGAAGGTGAACTTGGGAATTTAAAGATAATTCTCAACCAAAAAAGATGAAATGAAAGAGTGTCTAACAGCCAATTGTTAGACTCTAACTGAAGCATACTGGTTAGCTGAGAAAGTACTATATTATCTTCTCTCTTCTGCATCTTCAACACCTTTGTGTTCATAGTCCCTGCACCTTAATATGTAAATGTGCTCCAGACTATTCTATTTTTAAAAACAAATCAAAATACAGCAGGAAAAACATATATTTAAACTATTTTTATTCTTTAAAAAACTTATTTCTTTCCTTTTTTAGCAGTCATATTTTGAAAGGAGTAAACTCTAGTAGTCATCCTTATTTTCTTACATAACCTTTCATTCATTTAAAAATATATCATTTACATTCTTTAGGGGGGGAGGAGCTAAGATGGTGGAGGAATAGGACGGGGAGACCACTTTCTCCCCTACAAATTCATTGAAAGAACATTTGAACGCTGAGCAAACTCCACAAAACAACTTCTGATTGCTAGCAGAGGACATCAGGCGCCCAGAAAAGCAGCCCATTGTCTTCAAAAGGAGGTAGGACAAAATATAAAAGATAAAAAGAGAGACAAAAGAGTTAGGGATGGAGACCTGTCCTGGGAAGGGAGTCCTAATAGAGGAAGTTTCCAAACACCAGGAAACCCTCTCACTGGTGGGTCTGGGGGAAGTTTTTGAATCTTGGAGGGCAACCTAACTGGGAGGAAAAATAAATAAAACCCACAGATTACATGCCTAAAAGCAACTCCCAGCAGAAAAGTACCCCAGACGCTCACATCTGCCACCAGCAAGTGGGGGCTGAACGGAGAGGAGTGGGCGGCATTGCTTAGGGTAAGGACCAGGCCTGAATGCCCTGAGGGCAATCGGAGGGAGCTAACATGAGATAGCAACTTAAACTGTAGGATAGCAAGAGAGAGAGAGAGAGAGAGAGAGAGAGAAAATTAGCCTGTGAAATGCGCTACCGAAGACACTGCTGGCCGTTTGCAGAACAAAGGAAGGACTGAGCAATTCCAGAGAAGAGCTAGCTGGCTGTGGACCGGCCCATCCCCCACTGGAGGCAGGAGGCAGGGGGGAGGGGAAAGGGGCAAACTCGGCCCCAGAGACGGCATCCCCTACCAAACTGCAAACAGGCTCCCAGTTTCTAACCAAAGACTTCCTGAGATTCTGGATGGTTGACATCTGCCGGGAGGGTCGCAGCTAGAGACCAGCTCCCCAGAAGAGACACAAGGCGCACCGGACCAGCACGTGCAGAAACTGAGGCTGGGACCACGGAGGGGATAAGGCACACTGCACCTGGGGAGAGTGTGCTCGTCAAGCTCCTGGCTGCCTGAGCTGCTCGGGCAGGGAAGGCACAAAACGCAGGCCCAACCGAGTCTGTGTCTTTGTGGAGTACCCGAAAACCTGAACCTGAGCGGCTTAGGCCTGGGAAGTGCATGCAACTCAGGGCCTGCTCCCTGTAGAGCAACCTGGAGCCTGAGCAGTGTAGACGGGGAAAACACACACCGTGAGTGGGGGCAAACCCAGTGTGGCCGGAACACTGCGAGCACTCCCCACACACGCCAGTGATATTTGTCTGTGGTGCCCCTCCCTCCCCACAGCACGACTGAACAAGTGAACCTAAACAAGAGACCACCTCCACCCACTTGTGTCAGGGGAGAAATTAGACACTGAAGAGACCTGCAAACAGAAGCCAAATAAACAAAGGGAACTGCTTTAGAAGTGACAGGTGCAACAGATTAAAATCCCTGTAGTTAACACCAACTACACTGGAAGGGGCCTATAGATATTGAGAAGTGTAAGCTGGAACAAGGAGCTATCTGAAACTGAACTGAACCCACACTGCCTGCAACAGCTCCAGAGAAATTCCTAGATATATTTTTACTGTTGTTATTATTTTTTAATTAAAAAAAAATTTTTTGCCTTTTTAAAATTATTTTTTCTTTTACTTTTTTTTAAAAAGTCCTCTATTACTCCTTAATTTTCATTTTCATAACCCACTATAACCTTGCAAAAAAAATCTGTCTCTCTCTTCTTGAGTCCCCCTTTTTCTCCTCCTGCTCATCTCTATCTCCTTCCTCCCTCTCCTCTTCTTCATGTAACTCTGTGAACCTCTCTGGGTGTCCCTCACTGTGGAGAATCTTTTCACCATTAACCTAGAAGTTTTATTATCAGTGCTGTATAGTTGGAGAAGTCTTGAGGCTACTGGAAGAATAAGACTGAAATCCAGAGGCAGGAGACTTAAGCCCAAAATCTGAGAACACCAGAGAACTCCTGACTACAGGGAACATTAAGTAATAAGAGATCATCCAAAAGCCTCCATACCTACACTGAAACCAACCACCACCCAAGAGCCAATAAGTTCCAGAGCAAGACATACCACACAAATTCTCCAGCAACTCAGGAACATAGCCCTTAGTGTCAACATACAGGCTGCCCAAAGTCACACCAAACATATAGACCCATGTGAAAACTCACTACTGGACACTCCATTGCACTCCAGAGAGAAGAAATCCAGCTCCACCCACCAGAACATCGACGCAAGCTTCCCTAACCAGGAAACCTTGACAAGAAAATCGTCCAACCCCAGCCACTGGGAGAAACCTCCACAATTAAAAAGGAAACACAGACCACCCGATTACAGAAAGGCCACCCCAAACAGCAATCTAAACAAGATGAAAAGGCAGAGAATACCCAGCAGGTAAAGGAACATGAAAAATGCCCACCAAGCCAAACAAAAGAGGAGGAGATAGGGAATTTACCAGAAAAAGAATTTAGAATAATGATAATAAAAATGATCCAAAATCTTGGAAACAAAATGGAGTTACAGATAAATAGCCTGGAGAAAAGGATTGAGAAGATGCAAAAAATGTTTAACAAGGACATAGAAGAAATAAAAAAGAGTCAATTAAAAATGAATAATGCAATAAATGAGATAAAAAACACTCTGGAGGGAACCAACAGTAGAATAATGGAGGCAGAAGATAGGATAAGTGAGGTAGAAGATAAAATGGTGGAAATAAATGAAGCAGAGAGGAAAAAAGAAAAAAGAATCAAAAGAAATGAGGACAAGTTCAGGGACCTCTGGGACAATGTGAAACGCCCCAACATTCGAATCATAGGAGTCCCAGAAGAAGAAGATAAAAAGAAAGGCCATGAGAACATACTCGAGGAGATAATAGCTGAAAACTTCCATAAAATGGGGAATGAAATAGCCACCCAAGTCCAAGAAAACCAGAGAGTCCCAAACAGGATAAACCCAAGAGGAAACACCCCAAGACACATATTAATCAAATTAACAAAGATCAAACACAAAGAACAAATATTAAAAGCAGCAAGGGAGGAACAACAAATAACACACAAAGGGATTCCTATAACATTGATCTATCAATAGAAACTCTTCAGGCCAGAAGGGAATGGCAGGACATACTTAAAGTAATGAAAGAGAATAACCTACAACCCAGATTACTGTAACCAGCAAGGATCTCATTCAGATATGAAGGAGAAATCAAAAGCTTTACAGACAAGCAAAAGTTGAGAGAATTCAGCACCACCAAACCAGTTCTTCAACAAATGCTAAAGAATCTTCTCTAGACAGGAAACACAGAAAGGATGTATAAATGCAAACCTAAAACAAAAAAGTAAATGGCAACGGGACCATAACTATCAATAATTACCTTAAATGTAAATGGGTTGAATGCCCCCAACCAAAAGACAAAGCCTGGCTGAATGGATACAAAAACAAGACCCCTATATATCCTGTCTACAAGAGACCCACCTCAAAACAAGGGACACATACAGACTGAAAGTGAAGGGCTGGAAAAAAATATTTCACACAAATGTGGACCAAAAGAAAGCAGGAGAAGCAATACTCATATCAGATAAAATAGGCTTTTAAATAAAGGCTGTGAAAAGAGACAAAGAAGGACACTACATAATGATCAAAGAATCAATCCAAGAAGAAGATATAACAATTATAAATATATATGCACCCAACATAGGAGCACTGCAATATGTAAGGCAAATGCTAACAAGAATGAAAGGGGAAATTAACAATAACACAATAATAGTGGGAGACTTTAATACCCCACTCACACCTATGGATAGATCAACTAAACAAAATTAACAAGGAAACACAAACTTTAAATGACACAATGGACCAGCTAGACCTAATTTATATCTATAGGATATTTCACCTCAAAACAATCAATTTCACCTTTTTCTCAAGTGCACATGGATCCTTCTCCAGAATAGATCTCATCCTGGGCCATAAATCTAGCCTTTGTAAATTCAAAAAAATTGAAATCATTCCAGTCATCTTTTCTGACCACAATGCAGTAAGATTAGATCTCAATTACAGGGAAAAAAAACTATTAAAAATTCCAACATATGGAGGCTAAATAAAACGCTTCTGAATAATCAACAAATCATAGAAAAAAATCAAAAAAGAAATGAAAATACGCATAGAAACGAATGAAAATGAAAACACAACAACCAAAAACCTATGGGACACTGTAAAAGCAGTTGCTAAGGAGAAGGTTAATAGCAATACAGGCTTACCTCAAGAAACAAGAAAAAAGTCAATTAATAACCTAACTCTACACCTAAAGCAACTAGAATAGGAAGAAATGAAGAACCCCAGGGTTAGTATAAGGAAAGGAATCTTAATAATTAAAGCAGAACTAAATGCAAAAGAAACAAAAGAGACCATAGCAAAAATCAACAAAGCTAAAAGATGGTTTTTTGAAAAGATAAACAAAATTGACAAACTGTTAGCCAGACTCATTAAGAAACAAAGGGAGAAGAACCAAATCAACAAAATTAGAAATGAAAATGGAGAGATCACAACAGACAACACTGAAATACAAAGGATCATAAGAGACTACTACCAGCAGCTCTAAGCCGATAAAATGGACAGCTTGGAAGAAATGGACAAATTCTTAGAAAAGTATAACTTTCCAAAACTGAACCAGGAAGAAATAGATCTTAACAGATCCATCACAAGCAAGGAAATCGAAACTGTAATCAGAAATCTTCCAGCAAACAAAAGCCGAGGACCAGAAGGCTTCACAGCTGAATTCCACCAAAAATTTAGAGAAGAGCTAATACCTATCTTACTCAACCTCTTCCAGAAAATTGCAGAGGAAGGTAAGCTTCCAAGCTCATTCTATGAGGCCACCGTGACCCTAATTCCAAACTAGACAAAGATGTCACACACAAAAAAAGAAAACTAGAGGCCAATATCACTGATGAACATAGATGCAAAAATCCTTAACAAAATTCTAGCAAACAGAATCCAACAACATATTAAAAAGATCATACATCATGACCAAGTGGGCGTTATCCCAGGAATGCAAGGATTCTTTCGCATGTGCAAATCAATCAATGTAATACACCACATTAACAAATTGAAAGATAAAAACCATAAGATTATCTCAATAGATGCAGACAAACCCTTTGACAAAACTCAATATCCATTTATGAAAAAAAAAACCCTCCAGAAAGCAGGAATAGAAGGAACATACCTCAATATAATAAAAGCTATATATTGACAAACCCACAGCAAACATTATCCTCAATGGTCAAAAATTGAAAGCATTTCCCCTAAAATCAGGAAAAAGACACGGGTGCCCACTCTCACCACTCCTATTCAACATAGTTTTGGAAGTGTTGGCCACAGCAATCAGAGCAGGAAAAGAAATAAAAGGAATCCAGATTGGAAAAGAAGAAGTAAAACTCTCACTGTTTGCAGACTACATGATCCTCTACATTGAAAACCCTAAAGATTCTACCAGAAAAGTGAATATAGTAAATTTGCAGGATATAAAATTAACACATAGAAATCCCTTCCATTCCTGTACACTAACAATGAGAAAACAGAAAGAGAAATTAAGGAAACAATTCCATTCACCATTGCAACAAAAAGAATAAAATACTTAGGAGTATATCTACCTAAAGAAACAAAAGACCTCTACATAGAAAACTATAAAACACTGATGAAAGAAATCAAAGAGGACACAAATAAATGGAGAAATATACCGTGTTCATGGATTGGAAGAATCAATTTTGTGAAAATGAGTATACTACCCAAAGTAATCTATAGATTCAAAGCAATCCCTATAATGCTACCAATGGTACTCTTCACAGAACTAGAACAAATAACTTCACAGTTTGTATGGAAATATAAAAAACCTCAAATAACCAAAGCAATCTTGAGAAAGAAGAATGAAACTGGAGGAATCAACCTGCCTGACTTCAGGCTCTACTACAAAACCACAGTCATCAAGACAGTATGGTACTGGCACAAAGACAGAAATATAGATAAATGGAACAAAATAGAAAGCCCAGAGATAAACCCACGTACCTATGGACACCTTATCTTTGGCAAAGTAGGCAAGAATATACAACGGAAAAAAGACAACCTCTTTAACAAGTGGTGCTGGGAAAACTGGTCAACCACTTGTAAAAGAATGAAACTAGAACACTTTCTAACACCATACACAAAAATAAACTCAAAATGGATTAAAGATCTAAATGTAAGACCAGAAACTATAAAACTCCTAGAGGAGAACATAGGCAAAACACTCTCCAACATAAATCACAGCAGGATCCTCTATGACCCACCTCCCAGAATATTGGAAATAAAAGCAAAATAAACAAATGGGACCTAACTAAGCTTAAAAGCTTTTCACAACAAAGGAAACTATAAGAAAGGTGAAAAGACAGCCTTCAGAATGGGATAAAATAATAGCAAACGAAGAAACAGCAAAGGATTAATCTCAAAAATATAAAAGCAACTCCTGCAGCTCAATTCCAGAAAAATAAATGACCCAATCAATAAATGGGCCAAAGATCTAAACAGACATTTCTCGAAAGAAGACATACAGATGACTAACAAACACATGAAAAGATGCTCAACATCACTCATTATCAGAGAAATGCAAATCAAACCCACAATGAGGTACCATTACATGCCAGTCAGAATGGCTGCTATCCAAAAGTCTACAAACAATAAATGCTGGAGAGGGTGTGGAGGAAAGGGAACCCTCTTACACTGTTGGTGGGAATGCAAACTAGTACAACCACTATGTAGAACATTGTGGAGATTCCTTTCAAACCTGTAAATAGAGCTGCCATATGACCCAGCAATCCCACTCCTGGGCATATACACTGAGGAAACCAGACATGAAAGAGACACGTGTACCCCAATGTTCATCGCAGCACTGTTTATAATAGCCAGGACATAGAAGCAACCTAGATGCCCATCTGCAGATGAATGGATAAGAAAGCTCTGGTACATATACACAATGAAATATTACTCAGCCATTAAAAAGAATACATTTGAATCAGTTTGTTTGTTTGTTTCTTTTTTTTTTTGATGTCTGATCTTATTTATTTGTTACTCTTAGAACATCTCATTTTTGACTGGACTCAGACTTAGAAGTAGAAGCTCTCAGAGAGGACAGCCTCCGTCTCTTGGCAATCTGTTCCTGCCGTTTTTCTTTGGCCTCCTTCATTCTCTTGGCCAAAAGTTTAGCATATTCTGCAGCCTCTTCTTTGTTTTTCTTAGTACGCTGTTTCTTCAGAGCAATACGCCGGCGTTTGTGTTGCAGAACTCGTGGAGTCACGAGACGCTGAATCTTGGGTGCTTTAGTCCTAGGTTTCTTACCTTCTTTGTTTAGGGGCTTTCGCACAACATACTGGCGGACATCATCTTCTTTAGAGAGATTGAAAAGTTTGCGGATTCTGCTAGCTCTTTTGGGACCCAGGCGACGAGGCACTGTAGTATCAGTGAGTCCAGGAATATCCTTCTCCCCTTTTTTCACGATGACCAAGTTGAGAACACTCAGATTGGCATCCACAATGCAACCCCGTACAGATTTGCGCTTTCTCTCTCCAGTCCTCCTTGGTCTGTAACAGGAATGCCCCTTACTCAGTAGCAGGCGAACTCGGCCATGGGTCAAGACACCCTGCTTCATGGGGAAACCCTGCTTATCGTTCCCGCCACTGATTCGGACCACATAACCCTTCCATTCTTCACCCAGAGCGTCAGCAGCAACTTCTGTGGCCATACGCTTCTCGTAGAAGGTACGAAGTTTTCGTTCATCGTCCACTTCAATGAGCTTCTGGCAGCCAGTGGCCGGGAAAGAGATGTTCAGCTTCATTCTGAAGTGGCCGACAGCCTCCGAGGCGCCACGAAAAAGTGCTTGAATCAGTTTTAATAAAATAGATGAAACTGAAGCCCATTATACAGAGTGAAGTAAGCCTGAAAGATAAACACCAATACAGTATACTAACACATGTATATGGAATTTAGAGAGATGGTAACAATAACCCTATATGCAAGACATAAAAAAGAGACACAGATGTATAGAACAGACTTTTGGACTCCATGGGAGAAGGCGAGGGCAGGATGATCTGAGAGAACAGCATCAAAGTATGAATATTATAACGTGTGAAACAGATCACCAGTCCAGGTTGGATGCATGAGACAAGTTCTCAGGGCTGGTGCACAGGGATGACCCAGAGGGATGGGACAGAGAGGGAGGTGGGAACGGGGTTCAGGATGGGGAGCACATGTAAATCCATGGCTGATTCATGTCAATGTATGGCAAAAACCACTACAATATTGTAAAGTAATTAGCCTCCAACTAATAAAAATAAGTGAAAAAATAAATAAATAAAAATAAAAATATATCATTTACATTCTTTAATAATATATTGAAGAAAGTAGTGAAAATCACTAGACCATTCAGGTATGACCTAAATCAAATCCCTTACGATTATACAGTGGAAGTGACAAATAGATTCAAGGGTTTAGATCTGATAGACAGAGTGCCTGAAGAGCTATGGACGGAGGTTCATGACATTGTACAGGAGGTAGTGATCAAGACCATCCCCAAGAAAAAGATACACAAAAAGGTGAAATGGTTGTCTGAGGAGACTGGAATACTGAACCACCTGACCTGCATCTTGAGAAATCTGTATGCAGGTCAAAAAGCAACAGTTAGAAATGGGCATGGTTCCAAATCGGAAAAGGAGTACATCAAGGCTGTTTATTGTCACCCTGCAACTTATATGCAGAGTACGTCATGTGAAATGCTGGGATGGATGAAGCACAAGCTGGAATCAAGATTGCTGGTAGAAATATCATTAACCTCAGATATGCATATGACACCACCCTTATGGCAGAAAGTGAAAAAGAACTAAAGAGCCACTTGAAAGTGAAAGAGGAAAGTGAAAAAGTTGGCTTAAAACTCAGCATTCAGAAAACTAAGATCATGGCATCTGGTCCCATTACTTCATGGCAAACAGATGGGGAAACAATGGAAACAGTGAGAGACTTTATTTTTGGGCTCCAAAATCACTGCAGATGGTGACTGCAGTCATGAAATTAAAAGACACTTTCTCCTTAGAAAGAAAGCTATGACCAACCTAGACAGCATATTAAAAAGCAGAGACATTACTTTGCTAACAAAGGTCTATCTAGTCAAAGCTATGGTTTTTCCAGTAGTCATGTATGGGTGTGAGAGTTGGACTATAAAGAAAACTGAGCACTGTGCTGGAGAAGACTCTTGAGAGTTGCAAGGACATACATCCAGTTCATCCTAAAGGAAATCAGTCCTGAACATTCATTGGAAGGACTGATGCTGAAGTTCCAATATTTTGGCCACCTGATGCAAACAATGGATGAACTCAGAAAAGACCCTGATGCTGGGAAAGATTGAAGGCAGGAGGAGAAGGGGACGACAGAGGATGAGATGGTTGGATGGCATCACCGACTCAATGGACATGAGTTTGAGCAAGCTCCAGGAGTTGGTGACGGACAGGGAAGCCTGGCGTGCTGCAGTCCATGGGGTCACAAAGAGTCAGACACGACTGAGTGACTGAACTGAACTGAACTGATGTGACATATTATCAAGGTCCTCTTCAGGTTAAGAATTAAAGAACATATTACTCAAGTTATTTATAGTACCCTTGACTGATTGCCTTCAGTTTTCAGCCCTCTTCAAAAATTGCCCTATTAGAGATAGCTAACACTCTCCAAGGTCACAGCTTCTTTCAGCTAACCTGTATTCAGTTACTGATACCAATATGGGAATTTAAAATTTTGGTTCCCTATCTGCATTATGGGACAAGTTTGGAGGTTCATCCCAGCTTCACAGCTACCCATAGGAGAGGCTAATGCTTTTGTTGAGATTGCTTTACATTTCAACTTCTCTCCTAAATCCCTGCTTCTTTCTCTTCTACAGTTATTCCAAAGAAAGTCCCCCAAATATTTCCTGTATGGGAATCTCCATCTAAGAGTCTGCTTCCTAAGAAAGAAACTTGCATACATAACTATATATGCATACATATGTTAATTACTTACTAGAATATTAACATTGAAAATTTAAAAAAATAATAATATAATAATATATTGTGTGGTATATAACATATATAGACTAAAATACATTAAAAATAGCCTACAAGAATGGGGATGGATAAATGAAATTATACAGTTTAAAAATTATCATGCTGTTTTGAAGAGAGATTAAGATGAATTAAAGACATGTATTATAATTCTTAGAATATTAAAAAATATGTGAGAGCTAAAAGATATCAACAGAAGAAGTAAAACTAAATATTATAGTTATTTAACTAATCCAGAAGAAGGTAATAAAGGAAGGAGAAAGATAACAGATTAGATATATACCAAGAAGTACGTTTTAACTAAACATACCAATAAATATAGTAAATATAAATGAATGAAATAATCTAGTTAGCAAGTAGTGACTGTCATGCTAGATAAAAAAGCAGGAACCAACTCTATGCTGTTTATAGAACCATAAATGTTATACAGAAAGCTACAGAAAGACTGAAAGTAAAAATGGAAAGTGATAAAGCATGTAGACACTAAGCATAAGAAAACATGTATGGCTATAATAATATTAAATAAAGCATAATTCAAGACAAGGAATGTTACTAGTGATAAAGTGTCAAATAATCAGAGTCATAACAAACATAAATGTATAGACACCTAATAACAGAGCTTCAGAGGCAATAAAATAAATAAATAAGTAAATAAATAGTGTGAAGTAAAACAAGAAACAGAAAAATCCACAATCATATTTGGAAAATTTCATAACCTGTCTCAGTAATTGACAGAACATATAACCAAACATATAGCCAAACAGTAATCATATAGTTTACTTGAACAATACTACCAACAAACATGTTCTAAATGACATTTATACAAAATATGCTCAATAACTGAAGAAATATATTCTTTGTTAGTACACATGAGATGTTCAGCAAATGATCTTTATCAGAGAGGATATATTATCTGGCAACTATGTAATTAAATTAGAGAAAAATTAATTATCTAGAAAATCAGTAATATTTACAAATTAAGGAATAGATTTATAAATAATGGAAGAGCCAAATATAAAACCCCAGAGGAAATTAAGAACTAGTTAGAACTGAATAATAATGACACGATAATGAAAACAGAGCATATCAAAATGTGTGAGATGCAGCTAAAATAATAATAAGAGAATTTCATCTTTACAAGCTTATATTAGAAGCTAAGTGTTTTTTAAAAGTAGTGGTGTATGTTTCCACCTTAAAAATTTGAGAGGAAAATATCAAGACTCAAAGTTAGTAGAAGAATACAATGATACAAATAGAAGGAATTATCAACAAAACAGAAAATGAACAATAGTGACTTGAAAAGATTTTTAAGATATAACAATGAGGCAAGAATGTGGAAGATAAACAATGAGAGAAAATATAACAACAATAATGCGTATGGAGACATTTGGAAATAACTTTTCATGAATTGCTCATGTTTCTAGGAAGTCTGGGTATGCCATGTTCACCTGGGCTTATTCCTCATCACCTCTATGGGACATGAGGGGCAAAGGGAACTAATGTGAATATGTAGCTCATACCACCTGCTATGCCATAGGTAACACATTTTTAATATCCTTTTGGGCTTGTTGTTTCTTTATGGGCTGAATATATGAGAATGGGGCCAAGTACCATATGCCCACAAAAACACAGTCTAAGAAATTTTCTTCAGTTTCTCTTCAAAACTGAAAAGATTTTATAAAAAGATATTACCATACCCTTATATCCTATAAAGAAATTGAATTAAAAGTTTTTAAATATTTCACAATGAAACAATTCCACCCAGAAGGCTTTACTCTTTACTTTCATCAAATATTTAAGGAAAAATTGAAATCAGTTTTATTAAAAATCTCCCATAAATAAGAGATAACTGTAATTCATTTTATGAGATCACCATAATCTGGATTAAAAAACCATATAACCCCTTAATAAGTGAAGAAAATTGTAGATCAATATCCCTTATGTACAAAGATGTAAACTCAATGAAATATTATTAAATTTAGCAGTATATAGTAAGGCTAATGCATTATGAACAAGCTGCTTATCAAAGAAATACAAAATTATTTATGTGCAAATTCTAAGTAAATGATAACAATACAATTAAAATAGAACCAACGCAAAATTGACTGTAATTTTACAAAATAACCTCAAAAACTGAAAGAAAAAATGTAAAGCATATGTATAATAAAAACATTAAAAGTGTAAGTACTGGGGATAAAATTAATAAAAGATGTATAATACCTCTACACTAAAAACTACAAAATATTGCCTGGGATATTAAAAAAAGGTAACAGTATTCAAGTTCCACTCACTGAGATTCTGAATTAATTGTTATACAGTAGTGTTTTTTATTTACTTTATTTTTTTAAAATATAAATTTATTTATTTGAATTGGAGGCTAATTACTTTACAATATTGTAGTGGTTTTGCCATACATTGACATGAATCCGCCACAGGTGTACATGTGTTCCCCATCCTGAACCCCCTCCCACCTCCTCTCCATCCCATCCCTCTGGGTCATCCCAGTGCTCCAGCCCCGAGCTCCCTGTATCATGCATTGGACCTGAACTGGCAATTTGTTTCACACATGATAGTATACATTCTCAATGCCGTTCTCCCAAACCATCCCACCCTCTCCCTCTCCCACAGAGTCCAAAAGACTGTTCTATACATTTGTGTCTCTTTTGCTGTCTCACATACAGGGTTATCATTACTGTCTTCTAAATTCCATATATATGCATTAGTATACTGTATTGATGCTTTTCTTTCTGGCTAACTTCACTCTGTATAATAGGCTCCAATTTCATCCACCTCATTAGAACTGATCCAAATGTATTCTTTTTAATGACAGAGAAATATTCCATTGTGTATATGTGCCATAGCTTTCTTATCCATTCGTCTGCTGATGGATATCTAGGTTGCTTCCATGTCCTGGCTATTAGAAACACTGCTAGGATGAACATTGGGGTACATGTATCTCTTTCAATTTTGGTTTCTTCAGTGTGGATGCCCAACAGTGGGATTGCTAGTTCATATAGCGGTTTTATTTCCAGTGTTTTAAGAAATCTCCACACTGTTCTCCATAGTGGCTGTACTAGTATGCATTCCCACCAACAGTGTAGGAGGGTTCTCTTTTCTCCACACCCTCTCCAGCATTTATTATTTGTAGACTTTTGGATAGCAGCCATTCTGACTGGCGTTTTGTAGTTTTGCTTTGCATTTCTCTAATAATGAGTGATGTTGAGCATCTTTTGTCTGTTTCTAGCCATCTGTATGTCTTCTTTGGAGAAATGCCTGTTTAGTTCTTTGGCCCATTTTTTGATTGGGTCGTTTATTCTTCTGGAATTGAGTTGCAGGAGTTGCTTGTATATTTTGAAATTAATTCTTTGTCAGTTGCTTCATTTGCTATTATTTTCTCCCATTCTGAAGGCTGTCTTTTCACCTTGCTTATAGTTTCCTTTGTTGTGCAAAAGCTTTTAAGTTTAATTAGGCCCCATTTGTTTATTTTTGCTTTTATTTCCAATATTCTGGGAGGTGGGTCATAGAGGATCCTGTTATGATTTCTATTGGAGAGTGTTTTGCCTATGCTTTCCTCTAGGAATTTTATAGTTTCTGGTCTTACATTTAGATCTTTAATCCATTTAGAATTTATTTTTGTGTATGGTGTTAGAAAGTGTTCTAGTTTCATTCTTTTACAAGTGGTTGACCAGTTTTCCCAGCACCACTTGTTAAAGAGATTGTCTTTTCTTCATTGTATATTCTTGCCTCCTTTGTCAAAGATAAGGTGTCCATAGGTGCATGGATTTATCTCTGGGCTGTTTCTATTTTGTTCCACTGATCTATATTTCTGTCTTTGTGCCAGTACCATAATGTCTTGATGACTGTGGCTTTGTAGTAGAGCCTGAAGTCAGGCAGGTTGATTCCTCCAGTTCCATGCTTCTTTCTCAAGATTGCTTTGGCTATTCGAAGTTTTTTGTATTCCCATACAAATTGTGTAATTATTTGTTCTAGTTCTGTGAAGACTACCATTGGTAGCTTTATAGGGATTGCATTGAATCTATAGATTGCTTTCACTACATTGATTCTTCCAATCCATGAACACGGTATATTTCCATCTATTTGTGTCCTCTTTGATTTCTTTCACCAGTGTTTTATAGTTTTCTATGTATAGGTCTTTTGTTTCTTTAGGTAGATATACTCCTAAATATTTTATTCTTTCCGTTGCAATGGTGAATGGAATTGTTTCCTTAATTTCTCTTTCTGTGTTTTCATTGTTAGTGTACAGGAATGCAAGGGATTTCTGTGTGTTGATTTTATATCGTGCAACTTTACTATATGCATTGATTAGCTCTACTAATTTTCTGGTGGAGTCTTTAGGGTTTTCTATGTAGAGGATCATTTCATCTGCACACAGTGAGAGTTTTCTTCTTTTCCAACCTGGATTTCTTTTATTGCTTTTTCTGCTGTGATTGCTGTGTGCAAAACTTCCAAACTATGTTGAGTAGTAGTGGTGAGAGTGGGCACCCTTGTCTTGCTCCTGACTTTAGAGGAAACGCTTTCAACTTTTAACCATTGAGGATAATGTTTGCTGTGGATTTGTCATATATAGCTTTTATTATGTTGAGGTATGTTCCTTCTATTCCTGCTTTCTGGAGGGTTTTGTTTTCCATAAATGGATGCTGAATTTTGTCAAAGGCTTTTTCTGCATCTATTAAGATAATCGTATGGTTTTTATTTTTCAATTTGTTAATGAGGTGTATTGCATTGATTGATTTGTGGGTATTGATGAATCCTTACAACATTGGGATAAAGCCCACTTGGTCATGATGTATGATCTTTTTAATATGTTGTTGGATTCTCTTCGCTAGAATGTTGTTAAGGATTTTTTGCATTTATGTTCATCAGTGATATTGGCCTGTAATTTTCTCTTTTTGTGGCATACTTGTTAAGTTTTGGTATTAGGGTGATGGTGACCTCATAGGATGAGTTTGGACGTTTATCTTCCTCTGAAATTTTCTAGAAGATTTTGAGTAAGATAGGTATTAGCTCTTCTCTCAATTTTTGGTAGAATTCAGCTGTGAAGCCTTATGGTCCTGGGCTTTTTTTCTGGTGGAAGATTTCTGATTACAGTTTTGACTTTTGTGCTTGTGATGGGTCTGTTAAGATTTTCTATTTCTTCCTGGTTCAGTTTTGGAAAGTTGTAATTTTCTAAGAATTTGTCCATTTTTTTTCCAAGTTGTCCATTTTATTGGCATATAGTTGCTGATAGTAGTCTCTTATGATCATTTGTATTTCTGTGTTGTCTGTTGTGGTCTCTCCATTTTCATTTCTAATTTTGTTGATTTGATTTTTCTCCCTTTGTTTCTTGTTGAGTTTGGCTAATGGTTTGTCAATTTCTTTATCTTCTCAAATAACCAGCTTTTGGCTTTGTTGATTTTTTGCTATGGTCCTTTTGTTTCTTTAGCATTTATTTTGCCCTAATTTATTTTAGTAAGATAATGGTTTTATTTTCTTCCATTTATTTTTATTAGTTGGAGGCTAATTACATTACAATATTGCAGTGGTTTTTGCCATACATTGACATGAATCAGCCATGGATTTACATGTGTTCCTCATCCTGAATGCCCCTCCTACATTCCTCCCTTCCCCTCCCTCTGGGTCTTCCCAGTGCACCAGCCCCGAGCACTTGTCTCATGCATCCAACCTGGACTGGCGATCTGTTTCACACTTGATAATATACATGTTTTGATGCTGTTCTCTCAGATCATCCCACCCTTGCCTTCTCCCATAGAGTCCAAAATCTGTTCTATACATCTGTGTTCTCTTTTTCTGTCTTGCATATAGGGTTATCATTACCATCTTTCTAAATTCCATATATATGCGTTAGTATGCTGTATTGGTGTTTTTCTTTCTGGCTTACATCACTCTGTATAATGGGCTCCAGTTTTATCCATCTCATAGAAGTGATCAAATGAATTCTTTTTAATGGCTGAGTAATATTCCATTGTGTATATGTACCACAGCTTTCTTATCCATTCGTCTGCTGATAGGCATTTAGGTTGCTTCCATGTCCTGGCTATTATAAACAGTGCTGTGAGGAACACTGGGGTACACGTGCCTCTTTCAGTTCTGGTTTCCTCAGTGTGTATGGCCCAGGAGTGGGATTGCTGGGTCATATGGCAGTTCTATTTCCAGGTTTTAAAGGAATCTCCACACTGTTCTCCATAATGGCTGTACTAGTTTGCATTCCCACCAACAGTGTAACAGGGTTCCCTTTTCTCCACTCCCTCTCCAGCATTTATTGTTTGTAGACTTTTGAATAACTGCCATTCTGACTGGTGTGTAGTGGTACCTCATTGTGGGTTTGATTTGCATTTCTCTGATAATGAGTGATGTTGAGCATCTTTTCATGTGTTTGTTAGTCATCTGTATGTCTTCTTTGGAGAAATGTCTGTTTAGATCTTTGGCCCATTTATTGATTGGGTCATTTATTTTTCTGGAATTGAACTGCAGGAGTTGCTTTTATATTTTTGAGATTAATCCTTTGCTGTTTCTTCGTTTGCTATTATTTTATCCCATTCTGAAGGCTGTCTTTTCACCTTTCTTATAGTTTCCTTTGTTGTGAAAAGCTTTTAAGCTTAGTTAGGTCCCATTTGTTTATTCTTGCTTTTATTTCCAATATTCTGGGAGGTGGGTCATAGAGGATCCTGCTGTGATTTATGTCGGAGAGTGTTTTGCCTATGTTCTCCTCTAGGAGTTTTATAGTTTCTGGTCTTACATTTAGATCTTTAATCCATTTTGAGTTTATTTTTGTGGATGGTGTTAGAAAGTGTTCTAGTTTCATTCTTTTACAAGTGGTTGACCAGTTTTCCCAGCACCACTTGTTAAAGAGGTTGTCTTTTTTCCATTGTATATTCTTGCCTCCTTTGTCAAAGATAAGGTGTCCATAGGTATGTGGGTTTATCTCTGGGCTTTCTATTTTGTTCCATTGATCTGTATTTCTGTCTTTGTGCCAGTACCATACTTCTTTGATGACTGTGGCTTTGTAGTAGAGTCTGAAGTCAGGCAGGGTGATTCCTCCAGGTCCATTCTTCTTTCTCAAGATTGCTTTGGCTATTCAAGGTTTTTTGTATTTCCATACAGAGTGTGAAATTATTTGTTCTAGTTCTGTGAAAATACCGTTGGTAGCTTGATAGGGATTGCATTGAATCTATAGATTGCTTTGGGTAGTATACTCATTTTCACTATATTGATTCTTCCAATCCATGAACATGGTATATTTCTCCATCTATTTGTGTCCTCTTTGATTTCTTTCATCAGTGTTTTATAGTTTTCTATATATAGGTCTTTTGTTTCTTTAGGTATATATACTCCTATGTATTTTATTCTTTTTGTTACAGTGGTGAATGTTATTGTTTCCTTAATTTCTCTTTCTGTTTTCTCATTGTTAGTGTATAGGAATGCAAGGGATTTCTGTGTGTTAACTTTGTATCCTGCAACTTTACTATATTCACTGACTAGGTCTAGTAATTTTTTTGGTAGAGTCTTTAGGGTTTTCTTTGTAGAGGATCATGTCATCTGCAAACAGTAAGAGTTTCACTTTTCCTTTTCCTATCTGCTGGTAGTAGTCTCTTTTTATCCTTTGTATTTCAGTATTATCTGTTGTGATCTCTCCATTTTCATTTCTAATTTTTTTTGATTTAGTTCTTCTCCCTTTGTTTCTTAATGAGTCTGGCTAATGGTTTGTCAATTTTTTTTATATTTTCAAAAAACCAGGTTTTAGCTTTGTTGATTTTTCCTATGGTCTTTTTTGTTTCCTTTGCATTTATCTGCCCTAATTTTTAAGATTTCTTCCCTTATACTAACCCTGGGGTTCTTCATTCTTTCCTTTTCTAGTTGCTTTTGGTGCAGAGTTAGGCTATTAATTGACTTTTTTCTTGTTTCTTGAGGTAAGCCTGTATTACTATTAACCTTCCCTTTAGCACTGCTTTTGCAGTGTCCCATTGGTTTGGGGTTGTTGCGTTTTCATTTTTCATTGGTTTCTATGCATATTTTGATTTCTTTTTAATTTCTTCTGTTATTTGTTGGTTATTCAGCAGCGTGTTGTTCAGCCTCCACATATTGAAATTTTCAAATAATTTTTCTCCTGTAATTGAGATCTAATCTTACTGCATTATGGTCAGAAAAGATGCTTGAGTGATTTCAATTTTTTTGAGTTTACCAAGGCTAGATTTATGGCCCAGGATGTGATCTATCCTGGAGAAGGTTCCATGTGCACTTGAGAAAAAGGTGAAATTCATTGTTTTAGGGTGAAATGTCCTATAGATATCAATTAGGTCTAACTGGTCTATTATATCATTTAAAGTTTGTGTTTCCTTGTTAATTTTCTGTTTAGTTGATCTATTCATAGGTGTGAGTGGAGTATTAAAGTCTGCCACTATTATTGTGTTATTTTTAATTTCCCGTTTCATACTTGTTAGCATTTGCCTTACACATTGCGGTGCTCCTATGTTGGGTGCATATATATTTATAATTGTTATATCTTCTTCTTGGATTGATCCTTTGATCATTATGTAGTCTCTTTCTTTGTCTGTTTTCACAGCCTTTGTTTAAAAGTCTATTTTATCTGATATGACTATTGCTATTCGTGCTGTCTTTGGTATCTCTATGTATGGAACGTCTTTTTCCAGCCCTTCACTTTCATTCTATATGTTTCCCTTGATTCAAGATGGGTCTCTTGTAGACAGCATTTATAGGGGTCTTGTTTTTTATCCATTTGGCCAGTCTTTGTCTTTTGGTTGGGACATTCAACCCATTTACATTTAAGTTAATTATTGATAAGTATGTTCCCGTTGCGATTTACTTTGTTGTTTTGGGTTCAAGTTTATACACCCTTTTTGTGTTTCCTGTCTAGAGAAGATTCTTTAGCCTTTGTTGGAGAGCTGGTTTTGTGGTGCTGAATTCTCTCAGCTTTTGGTTGTCTGTAAAGATTTTGATTTCTCCTTCATATTTGAATGAGATCCTTGCTGGGTACAGTATTCTTGGCTATTGGCTTTTTTCTTTCATCACTTTAAGTATGTCCTGCCATTCCCTTCTGGCCTGAAGAGTTTCTATTGAAAGATCAGCTGTTATCCTTATGGGAATCCCCTTGTGTGTTATTTGTTGTTTTTCCCTTGCTGCTTTTAATATTTGTTCTTTGTGTTTGATTTTTGTTAATTTGATTAATATGTGTCTTGGGGTGTTTTGCCTTGGGTTTATCCTGTTTGGGACTCTCTGGGTTTCTTGGACTTGGGTGGCTATTTCCTGGCCCATTTTAGGGAAGTTTTCAACTATTATCTCCTCGAGTATTTTCTCATGGCCTTTCTTTTTGTCTTCTTCTTCTTGGACTCCTATGATTCAAATGTTGGGGTGTTTCACATTGTCCCAGTGATCTTTGAGATTGTCCTCATTTCTTTTGATTCTTTTTGTTCTTTTTTCCTCTCTGTTTCATTTATTTCTACTATTCTATCTTCTACGTCACTTATCCTATCTTCTACCTTCGTTATTCTACTGTTGGTTCACTCCAGCGTGTTTTTGAACATTTATTGCATTATTCATTATAACTTGACTCTTATATTTCTTCTAGGTTTTTGTTAAACATTCCTTGCATCTCTTCAATCCTTGTCTGCAGGCTATTTATCTGTAACTTTATTTAGTTTTCCAGATTTTGGATCATTTTCACTATCATTATTTAGAATTCTTTATCAGGTAGATTCCCTATGTCTTCCTGTTTTGTTTAGTGGGCATTTATCCTGTTCCTTTACCTGCTGGGTATTTCTCTGCCTTTTCATCTTGTTTATAATCCTGTGTTTGGGGTGGCCTTTCCATATTCTGGCAATTTGTGTTTCTTCTTTATTGTGAAGGTTCCTCGCTGTGGGTGGGGTTGGATGGGTGGCATGTCAAGATTTCCTGGTCAGCGAAGCTTGTCTCGGTGTTCTGGTGGAGGGAGCTGGATTTCTTCTCTCTGGAGTGCAATGAAGTGTCCAGTAATGAGTTTTGGTATGTCAATGGGTTTGGTGTGACTTTAGGCAGCCTGTATATTGATGCTCAGGGCTATGTTCCTGTGTTGCTGGAGAATTTGTATGTTCTGTCTTGCTCTGGAACTTGTTGTCCCCTGGGTGGTGCTTGGTTTCAGTGAAGGCATGAAGGCATTTGATGAGCTCCTATTGATTAAAGTTCCCTGGAGTCAGGAGCTCTCTGGTGCTCTCAGGATTTGGACTTAAGCCTCCTGCCTCTGGTTTTCAGTTTTATTCTTACAGTAGCCTCAATACTTCTCAATCTACACAGCACCAATGATAAACCACCTAGGTTAATGATGAAAAGTTTCTCCACAGTGAGGGAAACCTGGAGAGGTACACAGAATTACATGGAGAAGAGAATAGGGAGGTAGGAGATAGAGGCAACCTGTTGGAGATAAAGGAGAGTCCAAAGGTGGAGAGAGCAATGCATCCAATAGTCTCGCCCCCAAGTAAAAATGGGAACTGAAGATAGGCTTCTTAAAGGAAAAAATTGATAACAAATACCAAAAGCATAGATTAAAAATCTAGAGTAGAGATTAGATTCTCAAAACTACAATATTAAAGAAAAAAAAAGTCACAAAAATTATAATATATATATGAATTTTGCTTTAAAAATAGAGTCTCTTTTTTCTCAAGGTAATAGTAGGTTATAAAAATGAAAATTAAAAGAGTAATAGAGGACTTAATAATTTTTTTTATTTAAAACATGATAATAGTAAAAATATATCTAGGATTTTCTCTGGTGTTCTCAATATCTATAGGCCTATTCCTATGTAGTCGGTGCTAACTGCAGGGTTTTAATCTATTGCACCTGTCACTTCCAAAGTGGTTCCCTCTGTTTGTTTTAGCTTCTTCTGTTTGCTGGTCTCTTCAGTGTCTAATTTCTGCCCTGACACAAGGGAGCAGTGGTGGTCACTTTTTTAGGCTTACTTGTTCAGTCGTGCTGTGGGGAGGAAGGAACATTGCAAACAAATATTACTGGCGTGTGTATGGAGTGCTCACAGTATCTTGGCCACACTGGGTTTGCCCCTGCTCATTGCATGTGTGCTTTCCCAGTCTAAACTGTTCAGGCTCTAGGTTGCTCTGCTGGGAACTGTCTGAGGTGGGCCCTGGGTTGCGTGTGCTTCCCAGGTCTAAACCACTCAGGTTCAGGTTCTCGAGTATCCCACAAAGGTGCAGACTTGGTTGGGCCTGCGTTTTATGCCCTTCCCAGGTCCGAGCAGCTCAGGTGACCAGGTGCTTGGCAAGCACAGTTGCCCCCAGTTGAAGGCTGTGACTTATCACCTCCCCTGTCCCTGCTGCTCAGTTTTCTGGATGTACAACCGGCGCACCTTCTCAGGAGTGCTGTCTATCTCTTCTGGGGAGCTAATCTCTGGCTGTGACCCTCCCATTGGATGTTGACCATTCAGAATCCCAAGAAGTCTTGATTAGCAACAAAGCCTGCTTGCAGTTTGGTAGAGGATGCCTCTCTGGGGCCGGGATTGCCCCCTTCTGGCTCTGGCTGCCCTTGCCTGCCTGTATCCAGCGGGGGATGGGCCGGTCTGCAGCCAGCTAGCTCTGCTCAGTCCTTTGTTCTGTGAGCGGGCCTGGAGGTGTCTTAGGTTAGGGCTTTTTGCAGGGTAGCTATCCCACAGTCTGGATTGCTATCTCAAGTTAGTTCCCTCAGATTGCCCTAGGGGCATTCAGGCCTGGTCCTTACCCTAAGCAATGCAGCCCGCGCCTCCCTGTCCAGTCCCCGCTTGCTAGTGGTGGATGCAAGCGTCTGCGCTGCTTCTCTGCTGGGAGTTGCCATTAGGCACATAATCTGTGGGTTTTAATTATTTATTTATTTTTCCTCCTGGTTATGTTGCCCTCTGAGGTTCCAAGGCTTGCCACAGACTCGCCAGTGAGAGTGTTTCCTGGTGTTTGGAAACTTCTCTCTTTTTTAAGACTCCCTTCCCGGGACGGATCTCCATCCCTACCTCTTTTGTCTCTCTTTTTATCTTTTATGTTTTTTTCCTATCTCCTTTCGAAGACAATGGGCTGCCTTCCTGTGTGCCTGATGTCCTCTGCCAGCATTCAGAAGTTGTTTTGTGGAATTTGCTCAGCGTTCAAATGTTCTTTTGATGAATTTGTGGGGGAGAAAGTGGTCTCCCTGTCCTATTCCTCTGCCATCTTAGGACCACCCCCTGTAGTAGTGTTTTTTAAAAGGTTCCCTTTTTTAAAGGGAGAAAATTTTTCAGAGGATTTTTTCTAGAAAGCCGGGAAAATTATTTATCTCCATGATTTCAACTATCAGTAAGTCTCTTATCCACATTTTTGCTTTAAACTTCACTTCTGCAAGCCTGACTGCCTGTCATGCATTTCCACCTGTGTGTGACATTTGCCCACCTGGTGTTAAGAACTGACTCATTGAAAAAAAACCCTGCAACTCTGTTTTCACTTTTTAATTTTTTTTTTGGGGTTTGTTTTTTTTTTGTTAAATTTAATTTGTTTTTCCCTTGTTTTATTGTTTGAAAACTGTTGGAAGGGCCAGTTTATCAAAAAAAGGTTTTTGGGGGGATGGACCCTTAAATTACTTAGAAAAGCGTTTCCAAATTCTTTCCTTCACTAAACCCTACCCAAAACCCAAAATTTTCCAAACCAAAAATTAAAATTCTCCAAAACTTTTTTTTAACTAAAAAATTTATCTCTGAAAATCTCCCCCCAAATTTTTTTATTTCCCAAAAAAAAAATCAAGTTTTTTCCAAATTAAACCCCCAATCCCCAAAAAAAGAAACAAAAAAGGCACAAAAAACCGGCCCCTTTATTTCCCCCTTTAAATTTCCTCCCAAAACTATAAAACATTGCCATCAAAATTTTGGCCCCCAAACAAAAAAATTTCGCCCAATTTTTAAACTGCCCCCCCTTAAAAAACCCCATTATAAAAAAGGGTCATCAAGACTATGCAATTTTGGGGGAAAAATTTAGGGGAAATTTTAAATTTTATTTAACTGTTTCATTTTAAAAATTTCTACCTATATGTTTTAAAAAATGTACTTTAGCATATTTCATTTTTAAAATTTTATGAATATAAAAAAATTGTACTTTCCCTTTGAATGTTATGTTCATTTTTAAGTTTTAGGGAATGCACAATAAAAAATTTAAAGGGGGCCAAGGGACCTTAATAAAAAATTCCCAAAATTTTTACTTGGGACTGATATCCAAAGTCCCCCATACCCTTCCCTTTGGGCCTTTTTTTCTCTAGCTTCTTTTTTTCCTACCATTGGGTTGCTCCCCCAAACCCCTTTTCCCCCCAAAATAAGGAAATTTTCCAAAGTGAGCCCCCTTTTTCCCCCTTTCTCCCCAATTTCCCTTCCCCCCCCCTTGCTTTTAATTTTTATAATAATTAAAACTTATTGGTTTTCCTTTGATGTAAAAGGGGAAAAGGGAATCCGCCCCCGGGCCAAAGTGCAAGAGAGGGGGCCAGTTCGGGGCCCCTTTGGGTTTGGGGGAAGGGGACCCCCTGGGGAGGAAATGGCAAACACTCCAAATTTTAAATTACCTGGAAAAATTCCATGGACGGGACCCCGGGTTGGGCTAAAATCCTTTGGGATCGCGAGTCAGACATATTGACCCACTCTTTAATAAAAATTTTACTGTATTTATATGTAGAAATTTTTTCTTTTCATACCAAACTTTTTTTTTAAAAATAAAAGTTCTTTTAATTTTTTAAAGGAGCTCTGACTTGTTTTTCCCCTCACTATCCAAATTTTTTTAATTTCAAACTTGACAAGAGTAGGCTTTTTGGTAGTTTTGGGCTTGTTTGAAAAACCCTTTTCCCCTTTTTACCTAACCTGTTCTTTTTGTTTGGGCTTTTTAAAATCTCTTTTGCCCCTGTTACATCATAATTTTAGAATAACATCCTGGTGTTCTCTTGACAATTCCCCTTTTTTTAAAAAATTTTATTTTTTAAATTTCCCTTTGGGGGAACTTTTCCTTAGAAAATTCATAGGCCCAAAAAGGAGGGGGTTTGGGAAAGCCTAGGCACACTTTTCTTTTTTATCATAAAATGACCCTAAAAGTTTTTTCCCTTCCCTTTCCCCCTGCCATATTCTTTTCTTTTTTCCTTTTTTGTTTTTTAGTTTAAAGGATTTGTAAAGCAAGTTTTGCGTTTATTTTTCAAGTCATTACAGGGTTTATATAAAGTTCAAAATTTAAATTTTTTAAAAAAATCTCATTAAAAAAAGATTGGTTTAGAATCTTAAAAAAAAAATTTGGATTTTTTTTTCTTTTTTTAACCTTAAAATTTCATTTTTTGCAGGGTTTTCTTTGGTTAATATTTTTTTTTTTTTTTTTTAACGTATTTTTACCTAGTTACTTTTCAAAAATCCCAAATTAAAGTGGGGAAAAAATGTATTTTTTGCAAAAAAATTTGAGGGGTTAAAAAATTTGAAAATTTTTTTTTTAATACGGGTTACCCAATTTTTATCCCCTCACGATAGTGACAACTTTTAAAACCTTAGTTTTATGCCCCTTTTCCTTTTTCCCCACTAAAATTTTTCATGGTAGTTTTAATTTGATTCAACGTTATCTTTTTGAATCCCTAATTTTGTCCCCACCCGCAAATGCTCCCTTGAACAAGGGCAAATAAGAAAAAAAGGGTTTTCGGGGGGAGCTTACAGTGGAGTGGGAAGGACAAAAAAAAATCGAAAAAAAAATTTAAAAATTTATAGGTTCCCTTTTAAGGCTCTGGAGAAATAAACAAGGAAATGAAATAGTGACTAAGAGGCCATTTAATAGGGGTTATGTTAGGTTTTGGTTCCCTTCTGAGAAAAGAAATTTAATGTGAGGAGAATTTAAAAAAGACTTTTATTGGGAAAAAAAATACATGTGAAAGAGAAGGGTAGAGTGAGTCGAGGGGGGGCTGAGGGCCCCTGATGGTGATACCTTTTGGTAGCTCTAAATTCTGTGGGAAAAAGAGAGAAGGAGAAAAAAATTTGTAGAATCAAAGCTTACAAAGCCCTTTGACAATGGGAGTTTTCAAGTCCAAATCACCTGTCAAAAGGAGTTGAAATCTCCTAGGAAGGGGCCCTGCCCTTAGCACCCCAAAGTTACTTTCCAGGGGCATTGGGGGGGGACGGCACATATGAACGGGGTGACCTTGGTCCCAAGGTGGCAATGACTTCGGAGTAGGGGGAAAACATGGAAGAAAACTGATCAGTTTTTTCCCACCCTGCTTTTGGGAAAAATCGAACAAGAACTTAAAATCACGGGCTTCTTTCCCATCAAAACAAAATATCCTCTCAAAAGAGGAAAAAACTGAAGCGGGGTTTATTTGATGAGAATGGGACATCACTTCACACTTTAAAAAGGTATTTGGTGGGGGAACCGGGAAGTACAATTTAAAGGGGAAAAAAAGGGCTTTGACCCCATGAATAGGAGGAGACCCAAAGATTGGGGGGAAAGTATAAAATTTTTAAAGATGATTTTAGAGGGGGGGGCAAAAAACCTAAAACTTTAAATTTTTTTTAAAGGGGTTTGGGTTTAAAAGAGGGTTTTTTATTTTTTTTTTTCCATTTAAAAGCAAAAAATGGGGAGCCATGAAATTTTATATGTTGCAAATGTTCTTTAATCTCCCTTTGGGCAGACCATGTTTTGAAAGAGGGCAAGGGGTAAAGGGCGGGAAGACCCCAATTTTGGAAAGGCCCAATGCATTTTGGAAACAGTGAGAAAAAAATGGTGGTTTGGGGAAAAAGATTTGGAGCAGGGGTATTCCCAGAGGTTTCCCGTAAAAACAAGGATCCCAGTTTAAATTTTTTTTTTAATGGGGGCCCGTCCTTTTTTTTCCCACATCAATACTAGGAGACAACTTTTCTTGTTTAAATTTTTGACTGTTTATCAAAAATTTAATTTTGACCATATATCCCCGGGTTTTTTCTGAGCTATTTTACTGCCCTGAGTCTGTTTTTTTTTTTTTTTTTTTTTTTTTTTTTTTGGCTGTCCCTGCAACAGCTTTGGGGAAATTTGCTATTCTCGGGAAAGGGATGAAACCTGTGTTTTCTTTGCAGGGGAAAGGCACATAATCATAACCACGGGGACCCCCCGGGGGAATGTCCCTTTGTGACCATTTTTATGAATATTTTTGGGCTTTCCCCGTGGGGGGGGGCTCGGGGGTTTAAAGGTTTCCTGCAATGTGGGGAGCAAGGTTTTTTCTCGGGGGGGGGGAAGATCCCCGGGGTTCAGGAAATGGTAACCCACTTAGTTTTTTTTTTGCCGGAGAATTTTCCATGGACAGAGGAGGGGCTGGGGGGACAATCCATGAAGCCCAAAAAGATTGTGAAGGCCCTTAGTGATAACATTTTTCACTTCATTTTCCATACTTTTTTTGGTTAGTTTTGTTTTTAATTTAGTTTGAAATAAAGAATTTGTGAAGCATCTAGCTTTGTTCTTTTTAAAAAAAAACTTTTTGGCTTTTTTGGGGTTTTTTGTGGGCCATACAGATTTTAGGGGGGGCTTGATATATTTCTGAAAAATTTTCCCTTTTTGGTTTTTTTAAATTTGGGGGTTTTCTTTGGGTTTAAAAAAGGGCTTTGGAAAATGAAAAATTTTGATTTTTAATTTTCCCCCAGTCTGTGAGCATGGAATTATTTGTGCCTTTTTTTCAGTTTCTTTCCAATTTTTTATATTTTTTTGCTAAAGTTTTTTTCACCCCTTGGTTTAAAATGGGTTTCCTAGGTATTTTCTTTTCTTTTTACTTTTTTGTTTTAAAAATGTAAAGAGTTTTTTTTTCTTACTTTCTTTCGGATAGATCATTAATTAAAAATTAAACAGATTTTTTTGTTTTTTTGATTTTAAATTTCTGCGATAGATTGGAAATTTAAATTAAATTTGAGTGGTTTTTTGGGGGTATATCTTTGGGGTTTTTTCCTGTATTTTAAAAACTTGTCATCTAAAATAGAATAGTTTTGCTTCTTCCATACTGATTCAGATACCCTTTATTCCTTTTTTTTCTTGCCAAAATTGATCCTTATAGGAAAAACCCAATACTATTTTAAAATGGGAAAGTGTTTAAAAGTGGAGCCCTTATCTTCTTTCTGATTTTAAAGGAAATTTTTTTTTTCGGGCTTTTCACTTTTTCGGGGTATGTTTTAACCTGTGGACGGGGGTAAATGGCTTTTTTTAAATTTTGGGAAGTGTATCCACTCAACCCTGGGGGGAAGGAAAGGAAACCCAAACCCTTTTACTTTGCCTGGAAACCCCTTGGACAGAGGGGGTGGCAAACACCCCGGGAAAGTCGAAAAGATCGGGAAAAGGACTAAAGTGATTAAGCTTTTGCAGGCATGCATGGCACTCTATACCCATTTTGGGTTGAAAAGTTTCTCTCATAAAGGGGGTGCTGAATTTTGTTTGAAATTTTTTTTTTCATTCTATGAGATGATCAAAAGTTTTTTACTCCTCAGTTTATAAGGGGGGGCAATTACTTTTAATTGTTTTTGCAAATTTTTGAACCCCCCTTTCCCCTTGGGAAAAATCTCACTTAAATCAAAAATTGCCCTCCCTTTAAAAAAACCAACTGTTAAATTTCAGTTTGCTAATATTTTTTTTTGAGGTTTTTCCATCTACTTTCTTCGGGGTTTTTATTTTTTTTTTTCCTAAAAATTTTTTTTTCCCCCTGTAGTACCCTTTGGGTCTTATTTTACTATCAGGGTTTAATGCGGCCTCACAAGATGATTTTAGAGTATTTTCCCTTTTTGTTTCATAAAAAAAGAAAGCGGAGTGCCAAAGAATTGATGTTTTTTAAAACTGTGGAAAGGGGGAGAAACTTTTTGGGGAGCCCTTGGATTGAAAAAGAGTTTCCAACCATCCATCCAAAAGGATTTCGGGTCCTGCTTTTCTTTAAAAAGGGGACGGGGATGTTAAAGTTTGAAACCCCAAAAAACTTTGGCCACCTGATTGAAGAAATGACTCATTTAAAAAAGACCTGGGTGCTGGGAAAGATTGGGGTGGGGGAAAGAAGGGAAGGGGACAGAGGTTTAGAGGGTTTGGGAGGGGCATAAATGACCAAATGGACTTGATTTTGGAGTAAACTTTTGGTTTTTTGGGGTGATGGACAGGGAGGGTGGTGTGCTGTAATCCAGGGGGGTTTCAAATAGCCCGGGAAAAGACAGCCAACTGAAATGAACTAGTTTTTTATGTGCTCAATCGTTAGAACCTTTTAAATAGGTGTTATTACTTCATTTTAAAAGGGTAAAGCAATTTTTAAAACCCTTGGGGTTGGTTTAAATTTTTAAAAAACCCAACCAAAGGTTTCTTTTTTAAAGCCTATGCATTTCCCCTTTGAATAATTCCATTTTAAGCACTTTACTCCTTAAACTATTGATTTCCAAATAATAAATTAAAAAAAAAAATTAGGGGGAAATAGAAAAATAAAGATTCAAAGCATTTGAATCCAATGGAAAAAGGGAAAACCATTTAAAATTTAAAAATTTTGACATAAATATAATTAGACAATAAATCTGAAGAGGGAAAAAGTGGGATTTGGGTAAAGGGTTTTAAGGGGGGTAAAATTTTTTGTACATTAAGAAACTGAACATAGACTCTTTAATATTGATCACATTTTTAAATTTTAATTAAACTTATAACCCCATGTGCAGGGGTTGAAATTTTGCTTTATCATGTGGGGGTTTTCGGGCGCCCCCCCTTTTTAACCCCTTGTAGCCCCCCCCCTAGGCTCCCCCCCGGGCCCCCCATGGGGATTTTTTACAGGCAAGAAAACTGGATTTTGGGGTTGGGCCCCCTTGCCCCCCCCCCAAGGGAAAAATTTTCCCCCTTGTCCCAAAAAAGTTTTGAAACCTTTTTGTCATGTCTCCTGCTTTTGGGCCAAAATGGTCTTTACCCCCCCTCCCCAACCAACCCGGGAAAAAACCCATAACCCCTATGGGGCCCCCTAATTTAAATTTAAAGATTAAAAATTTTTTAAAAGCCAATCTTTTCTACATAAAAAAGAAAAAAAAAATTTTAACCCCCCGGAAAAAAATTTTAGACATGGATATTTAAGCCCACATATTTAAACACAGAGTTCAATTTCTTTTCGATGGGGGGGTTTAAATTTTAAAGAACTACCACTTCGGGTTTTCTGCAACCCATTTTGTGATCCCTCAAGAAAAAAATAAAAAAAAAAATTCCCAAATTCTTGAAAAAAGATAATGGTTATTTTTTAGGGGTTCTTTTTTTGGGTTCCCAAAGGGGATTGATTTTTTTTTGGTTGCTTTTTTTTTTAGTGGGGGAAACTTATAATAAAAATTTTGGATGTCCAAAAATTTTTTTAATTTTCAGGGGCCAAACCATGGGGTACAATATAGGCAACCAGTATGCGGACCATCTGGGTTTTACGCCTTTAATCTTGCAAACGGGCTGGCCCAATATTGACCCTGAAGCCTAACTCCAGGGCCCCCTGTTTTTTTTCCCTTTTTTGGCCCAATTTTTTTTTGGACCCAAGGGTCCCCGGGGAGCCATTTTTTAAGTTTCCCTTGCTTGGGGGGTTTATAAAAAAACCCCCCTGGTTTTAAACTGGCCCCTTTTGGGGCTTTTTGGATTTTCCTTTTGGGCCCAGAAACTAACCCCGGAAGGGGTTTTTTATATTTCCCCCTTTTCCCCCCCAAATTTATTAAATTTTCTCTTTTTTCATTTTTTTTTTTTTCCGGGGGTTTTTTTTTTTTTTTTATTTTTTTTTTTTTTTTTGCCCAAAAAACCCCATACCCGGGTTATTTTATCCAGGGTTCCCTTTGTCCCATGGAAATTTCCCCCCAAAGAAAGGGAATACTGGAAGTGGGGTTAAGGCCATTCCCTTTCCCCCCCGGGGGTTTTCCTTCCCCCCCGACCCGGGGATTAAACCCGGGATCCCCCTTTGTATTTCAGGCAGATTCTTTACCACTGAGACAAGGGGGAAGCCTATTATTATTTTAAGCTGTTTGCTGCAAAATTCACTTCAGTCTTCCCCTACTCTGTAGGGACCCCATAAGGGCGCCCAGAGGTTTCCCAAACCCCCTGGGATTTCCGGGCAAGAAAAACTGGATTTGGGTTGCCATTTCCTCCCCCCAATGCATGAAATTTGAAAAGTGAAATTGAAGATGCCCCAGCCCGTGTCCAACTCGTAGCGACCCCAGGGACTGAAACCCCCAACCAAAAGGAAATCCTCCACCACGGGTTTTTTCCCAGGCAAGAGAAAAGGGGATTGGGGTCCCTTTTTGCCTTCTCCGTTTTCTATTTACAGTGTTTAAAAAATTTCAAAGAAAAAATGAGATATGCTACATTAACAGGAAAAAAATAAATTGAAAAAATTAAATTGGGAGGGGTCCCCTAAGGATTTACAAAAGTGTGTAAAAATTTTTTGGGCCCAAGGGAATCAAATTTGGGACGACTCTGGGTTTGTCACTTTTGACCTCTTGGTTCCTTTTGCCTTACTCATATCTTGCATAAAAACCAACTAAGATACTGTATGAGAAGGGACGGAGAAAGCACAAAAAAAATGGATCAATTTAAAATAGGGGATCATTAAATATAAAAAAAGGTTGGAAACATGAGAAAAGATTTTTGAGCAAGAAAGGGGTTAAAAGTGAAGGCTTTAGGGGAAAATAAAAAAATATAGTTGAGTTTCTGATTCCTAACTCAGTTGACTTGGATGCTAAAGTAACAGACATGAAATGGGTTTTGGCAGACAATGTTGATTACATACAACCATTTTCCTCCATATCGTAGGCAAAGGAAGCAGGAAGACTAAAGACTCGAGTTGAACACAGTGAAAAACCAAAACAGGAAAGGGGGAAACAGAAAAAGATATGGATACCCCCAAAAGGCTTTTAGGGCAGACAAAAAAGGGCTTTTTAGTCCCCAGTACAAATACAGCAGGGCGCCATTCAATTTTTTAGCTCCCAAAATTTTCCTTTACTTTCCGTTTTTTTATTTTTTGAAAAAATTCTTATTTTTGTGCTCAGGGTAAGATGACCCCTTCCCTTTTCTCCCCAACCCCAGACTTGAAGTTTCCTTATTTTAAGATAAAAAATTTGGCATGCCAAGGTTGGTCATTTTCTGTGAAAAAGCATTTTTGATCCAAAACTAGCTAATGAGAAAATAAGGCAGTGACTCCAAGAGAGCTTCTCAAACGATTTTCTTTCCACTTTTTTATGGAGAAACTTTTCTGCCTTTGGACAATACCCGTTTGAGTTTCAAACCATTTGTAAAAATTTTAAAAAAAAATTGTGAGGGTATAGTATATGAAAAAGCTGAAAATACTATAATTAAAATAAACCCAAAAAAATTTTTTTATAAAAATTTGGGGCCCCTTTTTGTAAGCAAAAAAAATTTTTTCTTTTATTGTTACTATCCCTTTTATTTTTTTATGGAAACCAGGGAAAGGGAAACCCTTTAAACCTTAAAATTTTTTTTTAAAATTTTTATTTTTATTTGGACTTTTTGTTATTTTTAAAAAAATTGGTATTAATACAGGCAAAATGATTCATTTTACATATTTTCTATTTTTTTTTTCAGATTTTTGTTCCCCCTTTAGGTCATTAAAGAAAAATTTTTATCAGAGTTTTCCCTTTTGCAATGTCCCCTAGATCCTTTTTGATTAGATATTGATTGGGGCCCCAAAAATTCCCCTTTTTTTTTTAAATTTTAAAAAATTTAAAACATTTTTCATTTTCCCAACAAAGAACCTTGTTTGAACAATGTATTCACTTTTTTTTGTTCCCATTTTTTACCTTTTTGCCATCTTTCAGGCAACTTTTTAAATTTCCTTCCCCCTTCCCCGAAATTTTTATTTTTTAAAAAAAAACTGTTCCAAGTGCTTTTTCCATCTTCCAATGAATTGAAATTTCTTTTCCCCCAGAAAAAAAATTTTTAAAGGGCCAAAGTTTAAAAGAAAACCAAAGGGGGCAACAAAGCAATTAACATAACCAAACTGGTACAAATGACTTCAATGCTTGATTTGGGTATTTTGAGTATGTCAGCTGTATCCCATGTGGCTGACTGTTCTAAATTAATGTCTTGATTTGATCACTATAAACTTCAATAGATCTACCCGAACATTGGACACTGTTCAATGAGAAATCTCCAGCACAAAACTTCACAAGCCGCCTTTTTTTTTTTTAAACAAGATAAAGTAGTAGTGGTGAGAGTGGACACCCTTGTCTTGTTCCTGAATTTAAGGGGGATGGTTTCAATTTTTCACCATTGAGGATAATGTTTGCTGTGAGTTTGTCATATATAGCTTTTATTATGTTGAGATATGTTCCCCTCCTCCCGCCCTGGCCCTTTTAGGAAAAATTTTTTTTCATTAAAAGGAAAAGTTGAAAAATTTTTTTCCCAAAAAAGGGCCCAAATTTTCTTTTCATTCTAAATGAGATTAAAATTAAAATTTTTTTTAAACCCTTTTTAAATTTGTTAATTGGTTTTAAAATTAAAAATTTATTGAAATTTTCAGATATTTTAAAAAATTTCCTTTTTCCCTTCCTGGAATAAAGCCCCCTTGGTTTGGGATGTATGAAAACGTTTTTTTATTAGGGTGATGGTGGCCTCATAGAATGAGTTTGGAAGTTTGCCTTATTCTGCAATTTTCTGGAAGAGTTTGAGTAAGATAGGTGTTAGCTCTTCTCTAAATTTTTGGTAGAATTCAGCTGTGAAGCCATCTGGTCCTGGGCTTTTGTTTGCTGGAAGATTTCTGATTACAGTTTCGATTTCCATGCTTGTGATGGGTCTGTTAAGATCTATTTCTTCCTGGTTCAGTTTTGGAAAGTTGTAGTTTTCTAAGAGTTTGTCCAATTCTTCCAAGTTGTCCATTTTATTGGCATAGAGCTGCTGGTAGTAGTCTCTTATGATCCTTTGATTTCAGAGTTGTCTGTTGTGATCTCTCCATTTTCATTTCTAATTTTGTTGATTTGGTACTTCTCCCTTTGTTTCTTGATGAGTCTGGCTAATGGTTTGTCAATTCTCACCACTACTATTCATGACAGTTTTGGAAGTGTTGGCCAGAGCAATCAGAGCAGAAAAAGAAATAAAAGGAATCCAGAAAGGAAAAGAAGTAAAACTCTCACTGTTTGCAGACAACATGATCCTCTACATAGAAAACCCTAAAGATTCTACCAGAAAATCACTACAGCTATTGAATGAATACAGTAATGTTGCAGGATATAAAATTAACATACAGAAATCCCTTGCATTCCTATACACTAACAATGAGAAAACAGAAAGAGAAATTAAGGAAAAACCATTCACCATTGCAACAAAAAGAATAAAATACTTAGGAGTATATCTACCTAAAGAAATGAAAGACCTATATATAGAAAACTATAAAACACTGATGAAAGAAATCAAAGAGGACACAAATAGATGGAGAAATATACCGTGTTCATGGATTGGAAGAATCAATATTGTGAAAATGGCTATACTACCCAAAGCAATCTATAGATTCAAAGCAATCCCTATCAATTTACCAACGGTATTTTTCACAGAACTAGAACAAATAATTTCACAATCTGTATGGAAATACATAAAAACCTTGAATAGCCAAAGCAATCTTGAGAAAGAAGAATGGAACTGGAGGAATCACGCTGCCTGACTTCAGGCTCTACTACAAAGCCATAGTCATCATGGAAGTATGGTACTGGCACAAAGACAGAAATATAGATCAATGGAACAAAATAGAAAGCCCAGAGATAAATCCACGAAACTACGCACACCTTATCTTAGACAAAGGAGGCAAGGATATACAATGGAAAAAAGACAAACTCTTTAACAAGTGGTGCTGGGAAAACTGGTCAACCACTTGTAAAAGAATGAAACTAGAACACCTTCTAACACCATACACAAAAATACACTCAATGAATTAAAGGTCTAAATGTAAGACCAGAAACTATAAAACTTCTAGAGGAGAACATAGGCAAAATACTCTCTGAGATAAATCACAGCAGGATCCTCTATGACCCACATCCCAGAATATTGGAAATAAAAGCAAGAATAAACAAATGGGACCTAATGAAACTTAAAAGCTTTTGCACAACAAAGGAAACTATAAGCAAGGTAAAAAGACAGCCCTCAGAATGGGAGAAAATAATAGCAAATGAAGCAACAGACAAAGAATTAATCTCAAAAATATAAAAGCAACTCCTGCAGCTCAACTCCAGAAAAATAAATGACCCAATCAAAAAATGGGCCAAAGATCTAAACAGACATTTCTCCAAAGAAGACATACAGATGGCTAACAAACACATGAAAAGATGCTCAATATCACTCATTATCAGAGAAATGCAAATGAAAACCACAATGAGGTACCACTACATGCCAGTCAGGATGGCTACTATCCAAAAGTCACAAGCAATAAATGCTGGAGAGGGTGTGGTGAAAAGGGAACACTCTTACACTGTTGGTGGGAATGCAAACTAATTCAGCCACTATGGAGAACAGTGTGGAGATTCCTTAAAAAACTGGAAATAGAACTGCCATATGACCCAGCAATCCCACTCCTGGGCATACACACTGAGGAAACCAGAACTGAAAGAGACACGTGTACCCCAGTGTTCATCACAGCACTGTTTATAATAGCCAGGACATGAAAGCAACCTAGATGCCCATCAGCAGACGAATGGATAAGAAAGCAGTGGTACATATATACCATGGAATATTACTCAGCCATTAAAAAGAATTCATTTGAATCAGTTCTAATGAGATGGATGAAACTGGAGCCCATTATACAGAGTGAAGTAAGCCAGAAAGATAAAGACCATTACAGTATACTAACGCATATAAATGGAATTTAGAAAGATGTTAATGACAACCCTATATGCAAAACAGAAAAAGAGACACAGATGTACAGAGCAGACTTTGGGACTCTGTGGGAGAAGACGAGGGTGGGATGTTCTGAGAGAATAGCATTGAAACAAGTATACTATCAAGGGTGAAACAGATCACCAGCCCAGGTTGGATGCATGAGACAAGTGCTCAGGGCTGGTGCACTGGGAAGACCCAGAGGGATGGGATGGGGAGGGAGGCGGGAGGGGGGATCGGGATGGGGAATACATGTAAATCCATGGCTGATTCATGTCAATATATGGCAAAAACCACTACAATACTATAAAGTAATTAGCCTCCAACTAATGAAAATAAATGAAAAAAAAGATAAAGTAATTATCTTTATTAGTTGTTTATTTACATTGTGATCTATCTTTGGGTTTATTTTATTCCCCCCCCTTTTAAAAATTATTTTAATTGGAGGCTAATTACTTTGCAACATTGTGGTGGTTTTTGCCATACATTCACATGCCACGTTTGACATGTTCAGTCAGTCACAGGACTTTATCCATACACTAAACAATTTTTTTTTGTTTTTGTGTTTCAATTGCATTTTTACCTTTCTTGAAATAAAGCATAATATGCCAAAATGTTGCTTTTTTCTTCCATCTTCAGTATTAAAATGTCTACACAAAAATTCACCAATTTTGGATAAATTTTTTTAAATGCATGCTGATATGACAGCAGTCACAAAACAATGTAACAGAATTGTTTAAAATGAACTTAAAAACAACTAAGCACACCTAGAACCATCTTATAGAAAAAAACAAATGAACCTTTTGGCCAACCAAGTATTTTATATACAGTGATGTGTATATTTTAATCCCCAATTCCCGATTTATCTTCCTCTCACCTTTCCCCTGGTAACTGTAAGTTTGTTTTCTGTGAGTCGGTTTCTGTTTTGTAAATAAATTCATTTGTGTCACATTTTTAGTTTCCACATATAAGTAACAAGTGATATAATATGATATTTGTCTTTAGCTAGCACAAGGTCCTTCAAGCTAGGCTTCAGTTGTACATGAACCAAAAGCTACCAGATGTACAAGCTGGATTTAGAAAAGGTGGAGGAATCAGAGATTAAATTGCCAATGTCTGCTGGATCATAGAAAAAGCAAGGGAATTAAAAAAAAATCTATTTCTGCTTCATTGACTATGCTAAAGTCTTTGACTGTGTGGATCACAACAAACTGTGGAAAATTCTGAAAGATATGGGGATATCACACCACCTAAACTACCTCTTGAGAAATCTGTATACAGGTCAGGAAGCAACAGTTAGAACTGAACATGGAACAAACATGTTCATGTTCATTCAGTTTGGAAGTAAACATGGTTCCAAAGCAGGAACGGAGTACGTCAAGGCTGTATATTGTCACCCTGTTTATTTAACTTCTATGCAGAATACATCATGTGAAATGCCGGGCTGGATGATCACAAGCTGGAGTCAAGATTGCTGGGAGAAGTATCAACCTCAGATATGTAGGTGATACCACCCTAAAGGAAGAAAGCAAAGCAAAAGTAAAGAGCCGCTTGATGAAGGTGAAAAAGCACAGTGAAAAAGCTGGCTTAAAACTCAACATTCAAAAAACTAAGACCACAGAAACTAGTTCCATCACTTCATGACAAATAAATGGGGAAAAAGTGGAAAACAGTGACAGATTTTATTTTCTTGGGCTCCAAAATCACTGCAGACAGTGACTGCAGCCATGAAATTAAAAGATACTTGCTCCTTGGAAGGAAAGCTGTGACAAACCTAGACAGCATATTAAAAAGCAGAGACATCACTTTGCTGACAAAGGTCCGTATAGTTAAAGCTATGGTTTTTCCAATAGTCAATATGGATATGAGAGTTGGACCATAAAGAAGGCTGAGTGCCAAAGAATTGATGCTTTCAAACTGTGGTGCTGGAGAAGATTCTTGAGAGTCCCTTGGACAGCAAGGAGATCAAACCAGTCAATCCTAAAGGAAATCAGTCCTGAATATTCATTGGAAGGACTGATGCTGAAGCTGAAGCTCCAATACTTTGGCCACCTGATGTGAAGAGCCAACTCATTGGAAAAGACCCTGATGCTGGGAAAAGATTGAAGGCAGGAGGAGAAGGGGACAGCAGGAAATGAGATGGTTGGATGACATCACAGAATCAATGGACATGGGTCTGAGCATTCTCCAGGAGATGGTGAAGGATAGGGAAGCCTAGTGTGCTGCAGTCCATGGAATCACAAAGAGTCTGACATGACTGAGTGACTGAGCAACAAAGTTAACTGTGTATTTAATGGAAAAAAAATCTTAAAGAATATTTTTGTGACATAGAAGCAGGTGAGGTCTTTATAAATATATGATCAAAAGTTAAAACTATAAGGAAACACATTTTTAAGTTGATTAATTCAAAATTAAAGATGAAAAGGCTTTGATTGGACCTATGATGAATATGTATTATAAACTGAGGAGTATAATTAATTCATCCTCTGTACTTTTTGTCAGGAGAGAGAAATGTGCAGTAGCAGGATTTGTCTCTAAAGTAACCTTCAACATCACCTAGGATAGTGAATCTTGTGGAAAGAAAACAGCTAAACAGATCATTTATATTATATTTTCAAGGGAAAATAAATATTTTTAATATCAATTTTTTATTGAAAATTATAGTCATAGGGAATAGTTTTCATAGTATTTCATTTCTTTTCAAAATATCAATTTTTACTGAATGATAGTTTTACTTTCTAAATTTTTTTCAGAGAAGAACATGATATGAAAAAATTAGGAAACACAGGTTCAAGAATTGTAATCAGGAGTGTTATCACTACTATTCACTAGTATAACCTTTGCTATACAACCTCCCCTCCCCAGGTCTGTTTTATCATGTCTAAAACAAAGAGTTTGAGGAAAAGCACAAACACATGAAGACCAAACAACACGCTATTAAATGACTAATAGGTCTATGAAGAAATTAAATATAAAATCATAAAATACCTCAAGAAAAATGGAAATGGAAACACAACATTCCAAAATTTATGTGATGCAACAAAAGCAGTCCTAAGAGGGAAGTTTATAGTGATATAGGTCTACATCAAGAAACAAGAAAAATCTAAAATAAACAACCTAACATCCCATCTAAAAGAATTAGAAAAATAAGAGCAAATAAAGCCCAAAGTCAGCAGGAGGAAGGAAATAATTAAGATCAGAGCACATATAAATAAATATCAAAAACAAACAATATAAAAGATCTATGGCAATAAGAGCCAATTTTCTGAAAAGATAAAATTTATAAAACTTTTGTCAGAATCATCAAGGAAAACAATAAAAGAGAGAGGGGGGGACCCAATGAAACAAAATAACAACCAATATCACAGAAATACAAAAAAATTCATAAGGGAATACTACAAACAGTTATACAAATTAGACACCCTAAAATAAATGCACAAACTTCTAGAAATATACACCCTTCTAAGACTGAATCAAGAAGAAATAGACAATCTGAACAAATCAATCACTAGCATGAAATTGAATTTATAAGAAAATACTCCCAGCAAACCAAGGTCCAGGACTGGACAGCTTTACAGAGGAATTCTACCAAATAAAGAAGAGCTAATACCTATCATTCTCAAAATTCCAAAAAATTGAAAAGAATGGAACACTCCCAAATTCATTCTACAAAGCCACCATTACCCTGACACCAAAACCAAATCAAGACACTACAGGAAAAAAAAGAGAGAGAGAGAAAATTACAGGCAAACATCTGATGCATATAAATGCAATAATTCTCAGCAAAGTATTTGCAAACCACACACAATATACAAAAAGGATCATATACCATGATCAATTGGAATTTATTCCAAGGAAGGTCATATGCTTCAGTATTCACAAATTAATCAATGTGAAAAACCTGTATCAACAAAGGAAAGGTAAAAATCACATGACTGTCTTGATAGCTGCAGAAGAAGCATTTGAAAAAATTCAACACCCATTTATGATAAAATCTCTCTCACCAATGTGAGTGTAGGGGGAACATATCTTGATACAGTAAAAACCATTTATGACAAACCCACAGCTAACATCATACTCAGTGGTCAAAAGCTGAAAAGCTTTTATCTAAGGTCAGAAACAAAACAAGGATTCCCACTCTCACCACTTTTATTTAACATAGTATTGGACGTCTTAATCACACCAATCAGATAAGAAAAATAAATAAAACACATTGAAATTGGAAGGGAAGAAGTAAACCTGTCACTATTTGCAGATGACATAACACTATATATAGAAAACCCTAGGTCTCCACTAAAAAACTATTAATAAATGAACTGAATAATGCTGCAGGATACAAGATTGATACCCAGAAATTTGTCACTTTTCTATACATTAGAAATGAGCTGTTTGGAAGAGAAAGCAAGGAAAATCCCAATTAAAGTCCATTAAAGATGAAATATCCTGGAATAAACTTAACCAAGGAAGTGAAATTCTTGTACTTTGAAAATTATGAAACAGTGATGAAAATAATTAAAGGTGATGCAAAGAAAAGGAAAGATGGTCCTTGTACATGGATTGAAAGAATTGATATTGCTAAAATGCCCATACTATCCAAAGCAATCTACAGATTTAATGCAATCTTTATCAAACTACTCATGTCATTTTTTTACAGAGCTAGAATGAATAATCCTGAAACTTACATTGAACAAAGGTGTTAGTTGCTTAGTCATGTCCAACTCTTTGCAACCCCATGGACTAGCCTCTGTCAACAGAATTCTCCAGGCAAGAATACTGGAGTAGGTTGCCATTTCCTACTCCAGGGGATCTTTCTGACCCAGGGATTGAACCCAGGTCTCCCACATTGCAGGCAGATTTTTTTTTTTTTTTTTACTGTCTGAGACATCAGGGAAGCCCCACATGGAACAGAAAAGACCCTGAATTGCCAAAAAAATCTTTAGAAAAAAGAACAAAACTGGAGATATCATGCTCCCTGACTTCATACCATAGGACAGTGCTACAGTAATCAAACAGCATGATATTTGCAGGAAAATAGACATATAGATGAATAAAATAGAGGGCCCAGAAATAACCCTCCACATCTATAGTCAATCTACAGCAAAGGAGGCAAGATTATAAAATGGAGAAAAGACAGTCTCTTCAATTGGTGGTGTCAGGAAAACTAGAGAGTTACCTTTTAAAGAATGAAATTAGAACATTTTCTCATACCATATACAAAAATAAACTCAACATGGATTAAAGGCCTAAATATGAGACCTGAAATCATAAAACTCCTAGAAGAGAATATAGGCAGAATACTTTTTGACATAAATCATAGCAATATTTTTTGGATCTGTCTCCTAAGGCAAAAGAAACAAAAGGGACCTAATTAAACTTAAAAGCTCTTGCTCAGCAAAGGAAACCATCAACACAATGAATAAGACAACCTACAGAGTGGGAGAAAATATTGGCAAATGATATGGCAAATAAGGGATTGATATCCAAAGTAAATAAACAGTTGTAAAACTCAATATCAAAAAACAAACAACCCAGATAGAAAATGGGCAGAAGATCCAAATAGACATTGTTCCAAGGATGCTCAGCATCACTATCAGAGAAATGCAGATCAAAACCACAGTGAGTTATCACCTCATATCTATCATAATGGCTCTTATCAAAATGTCTACAAATAACAAATGTCAGCCAGGATGTGGAGAAAATGGAAACCTTCTATACATTTGGTGGGACTGTAAATTAATGCAGCCACTTGGAAATATTATGGAAGTTCCTTAAAAATTCAGCTGCCATGTGATCCACCAATTCCACTCCTGGATATGTATCTGAAGACAACTAAAACTTTAATTCAAAAAGATACATGCACCCCAATGTTCATAGCAGCATTATTTACAATAACCAAGATATGGAAGCAACCTAAGTGTCGACCAACAGGATAAAGAAATGTGGTCTATATCTGCAATGGAATACTACTCAGCATAAAAAAGAATGAAATTCTGCCACTTACAATAATGTTGTTGGACCTAGAAGGTGGTGTGCTTTCTGAAATAAGACAGAGAAAGACAAATACTCTGTTATCACTCATTTGTGGAATCTAAAAACTAAACAAATGTATATAACAAAAACAGAAACAGATTCACTGATGTGGAGAACAAACTAGTGGTTACCAGTGGAGAGAGGGAAAGAGAGAGAGGCAAGACAGGTGTAGGGGATTAAGAGATACAGACTACTATGTATAAAATAATAATAAACAGGGATAATTGTACAGCATGGGGATATATAGGTGTTGTTTTATAGTAATTTTAAATGGAGTATAATCAATAAGAATATTGATTATGATGTTGTACACTTGAAACTTCAATAAAAAATAAAATAGTTTATACTAAAGCAGTAATGTCTTCACCTAACCCCCTTTGTCCACCCTGGCCAAAATTAATCCTTTACCAAGGATGTATATATTAAAAACAGCCTTAGATAATACTGGTGGTCCAGTGGCATATGTGAATCATTAGAAAAGATGATCTCAAATCCTCTAGGTTAAGCAATACCAATTCTCTATGATTCTCTGGAATGTGTTGTTCTCTCTCTGAAATGTGTTGTGGGTAGGTAATATAGCTATTCACAGGTGGTGGAAGGAGTCTGAGAAAACCTTCAAAGAAAACAAAAGCTTATTATAGCATCTAGTCATGTAGTTTAAAGATTTATTTGACTGAGAGTATATTTAAAGATCAACAAAATGCATAAGGCAGTCTCAGTTACTTGAACATGTGAAATTGCTGCTGCTTTCTTCCTCTCTTTTACTTGGCCTAAGTGTTTGTGTGGTTAAAGACAGATTTGCTATCACCCTCCATAAATTTTATCATTTTTAATAAATATGGGAATATATAGTATCAGATATTTAATGTTATAGCTTTGTCTACTCATTACATTAATTACATTGTGGAGAATCCCAGGGATGGCAGAGCCTGGTGGACTGCTGTCTATGGGGTCGCACAGAGTCGGACATGACTGAAGTGACTTAGCAGCAGCAGCAGGAGCAGTGTACGTAATTATATAACATTAGTCATTTAGCATAATTTTCTTTTTTTTTTTTAACCAAGTTAATCAATTTTTTTCAATAGGCACGAAGAAGTATGGAAATCACATTTCAGAAGAGCAAAGTATATCATGAGGTTGACTATGATAACGAAGAATTGATGCTTTTGAACTGTGGTGTTGGAGAAGACTCTTGAGAGTCCCTTGGACTGCAAGAAGATCCAATCAGTCCATCCTAAAGGAGATCAGTCCTGGGTGTTCATTGGAAGGACTGATATTGAAGCTGAAACTCCAATACTTTGGCCACCTCATGCGAAGAGTTGACTCGTTGGAAAAGACCCTGATGCTGGGAGGGATTGGGGGCAGGAGGAGAAGGGGACGACAGAGGATGAGATGGCTGGATGGCATCACCGACTCGATGGACATGGGTTTGGGTAGACTCCAGGAGTTGGTGATGGACAGGGAGGCCTGGCGTGCTGTGATTCATGGGGTTGCAAAGAGTTGGACACAACTGAGCGACTGAACTGAACTGAACTGAACTGATGATAACTTGACCCAAAGGAAATAAGAAAGACTGAATTAAAAAAAAAAAAAAACTTCTTCCTTTTTGTAGAGTTAGAAAATAGTTTCTAAGTACTCACAATGTTTTGTTCATATTCAAACTTCACAGGTAACACAGCCTAGTTTGGAAAATGGCAATTACTGGGAATAACAGAACACTCTATGTTGGCTCTGGTAGTGAATTTTCTGTGCAGTATGAATTAAATCACAGTGTCAGTTCTCACCCTGACTCATTCTCCAAAGCAAGAAGCAAACAGCAGTCCTTAGGGAGCTTTTTACAGTGATTTGGTATAAGGCGATATTAGGACAGAAGAGAGATAAAGACTCTGAATATTAAAAATACACTTCACTCCTGAAATGGCAACAGTTTGTGAAAAGGCTACAGTTATTATATAATATACATAATCATGCATCAATTTTTCTTATTTATCAGATAAGTATTTATAAAATAGAAATAGCCAATCACCGGAGAAAATGGGAATATTTTTTCTAAAGGAAAGCCCTCTAGTTACACTTTCTCCAAAAGCTATTATTTTCTAATAAAATAAAAGCACACAAAGTCCTGCTATAAAATTTATTTGTGGTAGTATTCAGACATGTTTAGATGGGAAAGATGATGTACAGGTTTAACTACAAGGTTCAACAGAAAATCCTCCTGGAAGGACTGTACAGCTGGCACGGGACTGACAGGGCACAATTCTGATTAATGTAAGATGAGAATACTTCATGGGGGAAAAATGAAAATCATAGTTTAAAGCTTCATGAGGTGAGTGCTGCAAGGTGTGTTCTTAAGCACAGAGTCTGTATCATGCAAGGGTCAATATAGTTCACAGAACCAAACAAACAAAAAAGCACAGAGAGAATTGTCGGGGGGTGGGGGATTAAATAAGGGAAAACTGTTGTTTACAATACTTTCTGAAAGGTAGATCTTAAGGAAGTTCCTTAGTTTGCTAAGCAGAATGATGATTGTGAAAATGCAACTGAAGCTGAACAAAAGGTAAATTGATATGTAGAACAAAAATAAAACAGTATTTGCCAAGAAAAATATCAAGGGGACATTTTTTATTAACAAAACAAGTTGTTACAAATGACTTGTCCTATGGACTCAGTTTCAGCAAAGATTTAAAAGTTAGGACAACAGTGGCATGGGTCAAGTAATTGATATGCTTCAGTAAGATGGTAGGCCGACATATGCCCAAGTATTGTGAAATCCTAAGATGCTTGCAATAGTGGCCTCGAAACGGAAAGCACCCATCGCCAAGTTGTGTAAGTTATGCTGAAAACGTCATTTGTGAAAAAAGACTAATGGCATGCAAGTTTTGACTTGGCAAGCCCCTAGATGCAGAGGAAAGAGAGACATGGAGAATGTGATCAGAGTGAGCTTCACTTCCACCAATGATGGGGTAAAGGTATGTATTTACCATGGAACAGTTATGGGTCTTCTGGGAATAAAACAAAACTAGGTTGTCCTCAAATGGATTCTGCTCAAGAGAACTGCCAGCATCATTGATAATCCCCATATTAGATACTGTGTCAGACACTAGGACCTGGATGAAAAGTGCTCATAAGGAGTCAATGAGGAAATATGTTGTTCATAACTAGAAACTGTCATAAGAGCTCCACAGTGGAGGAATCTACCAAAAACCAAGAAGTATGTCTCAACAAAAGACAGAACTAGCACTTGAAATCTAGGCGTATACAAAGGGTACTGACACAGATTCCAGTGGCATTGGTCATGTTCCCTTTTCAGCAATGCCACAGTTACCTGATATAGGACTAATCCTACCAACAAAAGCAAACAAGAGCTCAGGAAAAGAATATTTAAAGAACGCAAGAAAATGAGATCTATTTTTCCCTGCTTTGAGTTTTATAATTGTGGCAAAATATGTGTAACAACATTTAACCATTTAAACCATTTTAAGTTGTATAGTTCAATGGCATTTACCAAATTCACAATGTTATACAACTATAACCACTGTCTACTTTCAGAACATTTTTATCACACAAAAAGGAAACCACTGTCCATTAAGGAGTTTGCCCGTCTCCATTTCCCCATCGCCCCAGTTCCTGGCTACTATTAATCTGCTTCCTGTTTTTAAGAACTTGCCTATACTCTATATACCTAAGAATATACCTACCTAAGAAGGCAAAAGACTTATACTCGAAAACTATATCACACTGATTAAAGTAATCAAAGATGACACAAACAGAAGAAAGATATATCACGTTCTTGGATTGCAAGAATCAGTGCTGTCAAAAAGACTGTACTACCCCAGGTAGTCTACAAATTTAATGCAGTTCAGTTCACTCCCTCAATTGTGTCCAATTCTTTTTGATCCCATGGACTGCAGCACGCCAGGCTTATCTGTCCATCACAAACTCCCAGAGCCTGCTCAAACTCATGTCCATCAGGCCAGTGATGCCACCTAACCATCTCATCCTCTGTTGTCCCCTTCTCCTGCCCTCAATCTTTACTAGCATCAGGGTCTTTTCCAATGAGTCAGTGTTTCACATTAGATGGCCTAAGTATCAGAGTTACAGCTTCAGCATCAGTCCTTCCAATGAATATTCAGGACTGATTTCCTTTAGGAGGGACTGGTTGGATCTCCTTGTAGTCCAAGGGACTCTCAAGAGTCCTCCAATACCACAGTTCAAAAGCATCAATTCTTCGGCCCTCAGCTTTCTTTATAGTCCAACTCTCACATCCATACATGACTACTGGAAAAACCATAACTTTGACTAAACAGACTTTGTCAGTAAAGTAATGTCTCTGCTTTTTAACATGCTATCTAAGTTAGTCAAAACTTTTCTTCCAAGGAGTAAGTTTCTTTTAATTTCATGGCTGCAGTCACCACCGGCAGTGATTTTGGAGCTTCCCAAAATAAAATCTGTCACAGTTTCCACTGTTTCCCCATTTGCCATGAAGTGATGGGACCGGATGCCATGATCTTAATTTTCTGAATGTTGAGTTTTAAGCCAACTTTTTCACTCTTCTCTTTCACTTTTCTTAAGAGGCTCTTTAGTTCTTCTTCACTTTCTGCCATAAGAGTGGTGTCATCTGCATATCTGAGGCTATTGATATTTCTCCCAGCAATCTTGATTCCAGCTTATGTTTCCTCCACCCCAGCATTTCTCATGATGTACTCGGCTTATAAGTTAAATAAGCAGGGTGACAATATACAGCCTTGGCGTACTCCTTTCCCGATTTGGAACCAGTCTGTTGTTCCACATCCAGTTCTAACTGTTGCTTCTTGACCTGCATACAGATTTCTCAGGAGGCAGGTCAGGTGGTCTGGTATTCCCATCTCTTCAAGAATTTTCTACAGTTTGCTGTGATCCACACAGTCAAAGGATTTGGCATAGTCAATAAAGCAGAAGTAGATGTTTCTGGAACTCTTGTGCTTTTTTTTTTTATGATCCAACAGATGTTGGCAATTTGATCTCTGGTTCCTCTGCATTTTCTTGTGCTTTTTTTTTTTATGATCCAACAGATGTTGGCAATTTGATCTCTGGTTCCTCTGCTTTTCTAAATCCAGCTTGAACATCTGAAAGTTCATGGTTCACATACTGTTGAAGCCTGGCTTGGAGAATTTTGAGCATTACTTTGCTAGTGTGTGAGATGAGTGCAATTGTGTGGTAGTTTGAACATTCTTTGGCATTGCCTTTCTTTGAGATTGGAATGAAAACTGACATTTTCCAGTCCTGTGGCCACTGCTAAGTTTTCCAAATTTGCTGGCATGTTGAGTGCAGCACTTTCACAGCATCATCTTTTAGGATTTGAAATAGCTCAGCTGGAATTCTATCACCTCCATTAGCTTTGTTTGTAGTGATGCTTCCTAAGGCCCACTTGACTTCACAGTCCAGGATGTCTGGCTCTAGGTGAGTGACCACACCATCATGGTTATCTGGGTCATTAAGATCTTTTTTGTATAGTTTTTCTGTGTATTGTTTACAACCTCTTCTTATAATCTCTCACAGATTTAATGTGATCCCTTTCAAATTACCAAGGGGATTTTTCACAAGAACTAGAATAAAAATTAAATTTGTATGTGAAGGCGTATTAGAAAAAGGCAAGTATGTAGGAAAATACAATAATATATTTTGTTTAATATTTTAAGATTCAAAAAGGAAAATTCTAATAAAGGCATGATAAACAGCCATGTCATTCCTCACAATAGTTGTAATAACTGGCCAAAAGTTATTTGAAAGGATTATTTGAAAACACTGAAGAAAGAGCACAAGAAGGTAGAAACTTCCAAAGTATTTACACGTGAAAGACTGCTACTGTATAAGGAAATGAGCCCTGGTGGCTCAGATGGTAAAGAATCTGCCTGTAATGCGGGAGACCCAGGTTTGATCCCTGAGTTGGGAAGATCCCCTGGAGAAGGGAATGGCAACCCACTCCAGTATTCTTGCCTGGAGAATTCCATGGACAGAGGAGCCTGGCGGGCTACAGTCTGTGGGGTTGCAGAGTTGGACACGACTGAGCAAATCTCTGGCTGTCTTGTCTTCCTAGAAGTTCTGTCCAATTCTCAATCCCTGGCACTGGAAAAACTCAGTAACTAGCAAGAAGTAACAGATTACAGAACTCAAAGGTGCAAAGCAGCTAGAAATTTAAGGTGAAAAGAGGGAGAAAGCTATTAGCAGGCTGAGATCCAAAATGAAAGTATAATTTTGCCATTATCTCTGGGCTGATCTTTAAACTGTACCCACAGATATGTGGGTAACCCCAGGAAGCCTGTCAAAGAATGAGGCAAAATCTAGAGGGTGTGAACTACTCTTGAAACACAGAACCCCTTCTGATCAGATTTGGGAGTTTGTTGTGATTTTGACAGATTACCTACTCTAACATACACACATACACAAAGATTGTGATGTAAAGTGGAGGCCTTACTGACTTCAAGGTGTCAGAAGGGAAAAATCAAGACTAGACGAACCACTGAAAATATGTGGAGGGGCAAGGGCTTTAGAAGCAAAGGAACACATTTGTACCTTGGAATAATTCTGCCCAATGTTTTATCCACACACACAAAAAAAGATCTTAATGAGCTGGATAACTGCTAAGGTGTGGTCACTGCCTAGAGCCAGACATCCTGGAGTGTGAAGTCAAGTGGGCCTTAGAAAGCATTCTACAAACAAACCTAGAGGAGGTGATAGAATTCCATTTGAAATATTTAAAATACTAAAAGATGATACTGTAAAGTGCTGCACTCAATGTACCAGCAAAATTAGAAAATGCAGCAGTGGCCACAGGGCTGGGAAAAAAAATGAGGTTTCATTCCAATCCCAAAGAAAGGCAGTGCCAGAGAAATGTTCAAATTACTGCACAATTGTGCTCATTTCACATGCTAGCAAAGTTATGCTCAAAATCCTTCAAGCTAGGCTTCAACAGTACATGAACTGAGAACTTCCAGATGTACAAGCTGGATTTAGAAAAGGCAGAAGAACCAGAGATCAAATTGCCAACATCCATTGGATCATAGAAAAAGCAAGAGAATTCCAGAAAAACATCTACTTCTGCTTCATTGACTATGCTAAAGCCTTTGACTGAGTAGATCACAACAAATTGTGGAAAATTCTGAAAGTGATGGGAATACCAGACCACCTAACCTGCCTCCTGAGAAACCTGTATGCAGGTCAAGAAGCAACAGTTAGAACTGGACATGGAAAAACAGACTGATTCCAAATTGGGAAAGGAGTACATCAAGGCTGTATATTATCACCCTGTTTATTTAACTTATATGCAGAGTTCAGTTTAGTTCAGTCGTTCAGTCATGTCTGACTCTTTGCACCCCATTGACTGCAGCACACCAGGCCTCCCTGTCCATCACCAACTCCTGGAGTTCACTCAAACTCATGTCCATTGAGTCGGTGATGCCATCCAACCATCTCATCCTCTGTTGTCCCCTTTTCCTCCCACCTTCAATCTTTCCCAGCATCAGGGTCTTTTCCTGTGAGTCAGTTCTGTGCATCAGGATGGCCAAAGTATTGGAGTTTCAGCTTTAACATCAGTCCTTCCAATGAAAATTCAGGACTGATTTCCTTTAGGATGGACTGGTTGGATCTCCTTGCAGTCCAAGGGACTCTCAAGAGTCTTCTCCAACACCACAGTTCAAAAGCATCAATTCTTCTGTGCTCTGCTTTCTTTATAGTCCAACTCTCACATCCATACACGACTACTGGAAAAACCATAGCTTTGACTAGATGGACCTTTGTTAACAAAGTAATGTCTCTGCTTTTTAATATGCTGTCTAGGTTGGTCATAACTTTTCTTTCAAGGAGCAAGTGTCTTTTAATTTCATGGCTGCAGTTACCATCTGCAGTGATTTTGGAGCCCAAGAAAATAAAGTCAGCCACTGTTTCCCCATCTATTTGCCATGAAGTGATGGGACTGGATGCCATGATCTTAGTTTTCTGAATGTTGAGCTTTAAGCCAACTTTTTCACTCTCCTCTTTCACTTTCATCAAGAAGCTCTTTAGTTCTTCTTCACTTTCTGCCATAAGGGTGGTGTCATCTGCATATCTGAGGTTATTGATATTTCTCCCAGCAATCTTGATTCCAGCTTGTGTTTAATCCAGCCCAGTGTTTCTCATGATGCACTCTGCATATAAGTTAAATAAGCATGGTGACAATATACAGACATACATGAGAAATGCTGGGCTGGTTGAAGCAGAAGCTGGAATCAAGATTGCTGGGAGAAATGTCAACAACCTCATATATGTAGGTGATACCACCCTAGTGGAAGAAAGCAAAGAGGAAACTAAAGAGCCTCTTTATGAAAGTGAAAGAGCAGAAAGAAAAAGCTGGCTTTAAACCCATCATTCAAAAACCAAGGCCATGGAATCAAGGCCCATGAATGCATGGCAGATAGTTGGGGAATAAATGGAAACAGTGATTGATTTCATCTTTTGGGGCTCCAAAATCACTGTGGACAGTGACTGCAGCCATGAAATTAAAAGACACTTGCTCCTTGGAAGAAAAGCTATGACAAATCTAGACAGCATATTAAAAAGCAGAGACATCACTTTGCCAACAAAGGTCTGTATAGTCAAAGCTATGGTTTTTCCAGTAGTCATATATGGATGTGAGAGTTGGACCATAAAGAAGGCTGAGTGCCAAAGAATTGATGCTTTTGAACTGTGGTGTTGGAGAAGACTCTTGAGAGTCTCTTAGACAGCAAGGAGATCAAACCAATCCTAAAGGAAATCAGTCCTGAATATTCATTAGAAGGACTGATGCTGAAGTTCCATTACTTTGGCCACTTAATGTGAAGAGCCAACTCATTAAAAAGACCTTGATGATGGGAAAGATTGAAGGCAGGAGGCGAAGGGGACAACAGAGGATGAGATGGTTGTATGGCATCACCAACTCAATGGACATGAGTTTGAGCAAGTCCAGAAGATGGTGATGGACAGGGGAGCCTGGCATGCTATAGTCCATGGGGTCTTAAAGTCACTCATGTCATGGACATGACTGAGTGACTCAGTGATGATGAGGAGGAGGCAGAGGCAACAGAGGATGAGAAGGGTTGATGGCACCATCCACTCAATGAACAGGAGTTTGAGCCAACTCCAGGAGATAGTGAAGGATGGGAAGTCTGGTGTGCTGCAGTCCATGGCATCACAAAGAGTTGGACATGACTGAGCAACTGAACAATAGCAACAATAGTAAATAAACAGTAATCTTCAGCTGAACAGATTCCAGTGTCATTACAAAATATGATATAAAATTGCCAGTTTTTAACAAAAAAATTCTTGACATGTAAAGAAACAGAAAAGTGTGATACAAACTCAGAAAATGAAGCCATCAACAAAAATTGTCCAGCAGTGAGGATTAGCAGACAAAGGTTACAAAGCAACATTATGTATGATGTGGTAGTAGTGAATACATGACTGTGTTCATGTATCAAACTCCAGACATATGTACCACAAAGAATAATCTTTGATGCATGCAAATTTTAAAAAATCAACTAGGATGTCAAGAGGAAAACAGGATGAAATGTAGGCTGTGGCACATGAGTCTATCTGGAAATATATGATACAGCCTCACTGAAATGAGTGGGGAAAGGAGCTGACCAAAATAGCCTTGCAAAACAGTGCTTTGATTGAATACTGTAAGGCTAATTTTTTTTAAAGCAACTGTACATAAATCTTGTACTTTACTTGGTAAAGCTGTTCCTCAAAGGATATGGGTGAACAATTATGTTTCTAGAGTCACACAAATAAGTAAACATATTGTGGATAATGCAGGCTTAATTTCTCACTCTCAGCTAAAGAATCTACTAACAAGCAGGAAAAGTTAAAATGAATGTGTGGTACTGTTAGAGCCTGCAATATCAGTGGAACCCATGTGTATGTTCTTGTATGTATAAGTGAATACATACACACACACATAGGTAAATAAATGAAGAGACATAGGTGGTTAGATTTAGCAATGTGTTTGTATACATGAGTTAGTCCACATATATGTCCTAGCTCTGTCTACTAAGAGTGTCTAGAAATACAATGAAACTTCAGAAATGTGCATAACACAGTTTCTAAATGCCATTTTCCAATAAAAGAAACCAGAGCTCTTTGGAGAAATGACTGATTCAAGGGCTGAGGTAGGGAAAATACAAGATGAGCCTGGACCATCTCACAGTTTCAGGAAGTTAGGAAGTGTTTGGAACACAAGAGGGTGGGGCATGTCAAAGGGTCACAGGAACCAACTTGTATATATGGTACAGATGAACCTATTTTCAGGGCAGGAATAGAGACACAGGAATAAAAACACAGGGATAAAAAATGGATGTATGGACACAGGGTGGGGGTAAGGAGGAAGGTTGGGGAAGCGGAGGGTGGGATGAATTAAGAATGGAATTGACCTGCATTTACTACCATGTGTAAAACAGATAGCAAGTGGGAAGCAGTTGTATAGCATAGGGAGCTCAGCTCAGTCTCTGTGATGAGGGCTGAGTGTGCAGGGGGGTGAAAGAGAGGTCAAAGTGGGAGGGGATATATGAATACATATAGCAGAGTCACTTCACTGTACAGCAGAAACTAATACAATGTTTTAAAGCAATTATACTCCAACAAAAAAGTAAATAGACTAAAACTCCAAAAGACAGAGATTATCAAATGGGTAAAAATTGAGATATAAATATAAATTCTCTACAAGAGCCACATATTAAAAAATACAAGCAATTTGAAAGCAAGATAATAGAAAAAGATACACTATGCAAATAGCAAACATAAGTCAGTTTGGGTGACTGTATGAATATCAGACAAAATAATCTTTGTGAAAAGACAATTTAGACAACTTGACTTTATATGAATATAAAATTGAGTGAGAAACAAACTGAACAGAGAGACTCCAAAACTAAAAGAGTTTAAGAAGCTCAGCCTCAGTAGTTACAGTGCAGTTTATAGAGCATGAATGATTGTTTTCTATTCTGTTTGGTTACTAAAAAATTGAGGGTGTCCCAGGTTGCTCCAGTGGTAAAGAATCCCCCTGCCAATGCAGGAGATGCAAGAGATGCAGATTTGATCCTTGGGTCAGGAAGATCCCTGGAGTAGGAAATGGCAACCTCCTCCAGTATTCTTGCCTGGAAAATCCCATGGGAAGAGGAGTTTACATTACTAGAAACTTACATTCCTTTTAGGACGGTAGCAATGCATAAGGTTACTTGTTTGTAGCTTATTGGCTAGGAAGATTCAAGGTCTTATTAACATGAAGAAACCTTAAGTTTTGTTTAAGGTCAGAGTCAGCATTTCAGAGAAATCAGGACAGTTTTAAGTTTTGGTTACATGGCTATGAGTGTTTAACTTAGGGAGATACTCAAATTGCAGCTTCCATTTTTTTTTAAACCAAAGTGAATAGGGGCATTTATTAATGAGACATCATTTATAATTAATTAAGGAGATGAAGAGAAACATTTATAATTAACATAGTGGCCAATGCATATGTACCTTAAAAATAATCTCCAAAGAAAAGGGAACTCTCTTGCACTGTTGGTGGGAGCAAAAATTGATATAGCCACTATGGAAGATAGCATGGAGATTTCTTAAAAAAAAAAAAAAAAAAACTCGAAATAAAACTATCATATGACCCAGAAATACCACTTTGAGACATATACCCTAAGGAAAGCAAATTGAAAAAGACACATGAACATCAAAGTTCATCGCAGCACTACTTACAATAGGTAGGGCATGGAAGCACCCACAGGTCCATCAACAGATGAATGGATAAAGAAGCTGTGGTACATATATACAGTGGAATACTACTCAGCCATAAAAAGGAATGCATTTGAGTCAGTTCTAATGAGGTGGATGAACTGAGAGTCTATTATAAAGAGTGAGGTCAAAGATAAAATAAATATTATATATTAACACATATGTATGGAATCCAGAAAGATGGTACTGATGAACCTATTTGCAGGGCAGCAATGGAATTCCAGCTGAGCTATTTAAAATCCTAAAAGATGATGTTGTAAATTGCTGCACTCAACATGCAAGCAAATTTGGGAAAACTCAGCAGTGGCCACAGGACTGGAAAAGGTCAGTTTTCATTCCAATCCCAAAGAAAGGCAAAGCCAAAGAATGTTCAAACTACTGCACAATTGCACTCATCTCACACACTAGCAAAGTAATGCTCAAAATTCTCCAAGCTAGGCTTCAACAGTATGTGAACTGAGAACTTCCAGATGTTCAAGCTGGATTTAGAAAAGGCAGAGGAACCAGAGATCAAATTGCCAACATCCATTGGATCATAGAAAAAGCAAGAGAATTCCAGAAAAAAAAAAATCTACTTCTGCTTCATTGACTACACTAAAGCCTTTGACTGTGTGGATTACAACAAACTGTGGAAAATTCTTAAAGAGATGGGAATACCAGACCACCTTACCTGCCTCCTGAGAAATCTGTATGCATGTCAAGAAGCAACTGTTAGAATCAGACATGGAACAACAGACTGGTTCCAAATTGGGAAAGGAGTATGTCAAGGCTGTATATTGTCACCCTGCTTATTTAACTTATATGCAGAGTACATCATGAGAAATGGCGAGCTGGATGAAACGAAAGCTGGAATCAAAATTACTGGTAGAAATGTCAATAATGTCAGATATGCAGATGACACCACCCTTAAGGCAGAAAGTGAAGAAGAACTAAAGTGCCTCTTGATGAAAGTGAAAGAGAGTGAAAAAGCTAGCTTAAAGCTCAACGTTCAGAAAACTAAGATCATGGCCTCCAGTCCCATCCTTTCATGGCAAATAGATGGGGAAACAAAGGAAACAGTGACAGACTTTATTTTGGGGGGCCCCAAAATGACTACAGATGGTAACTGCAGCCACAAAATTAAAAGATGCTTGCTCATTGGAAGAAAAGCTATGACCAATCTAGACAGCGTATTAAAAAGCAGATACATTACTTTGCCAACAAAGGTCCATCTAGTCAAAGCTATGGTTTTTCTGTTAGTCATGTATGGATGTGAGAGTTGGACCATAAAGAAAGTTGGGCAATGAATAATTGGTGCTTTCTAACTGTGGTGTTGGAGAAGACTCTTGAGAGTCCCTTGGACTGCAAGGAGATCCAACCAGTCCATCCTAAAGGAAAAAAGTCCTGAATATTCATTGGAAGGACTGATGCTGAAGCTCTAATACTTTGGCCACCTGATGGGAAGAACTGACTCATTGGAAAAGACCCTGATGCTGGTAAAGATTGAAGGCAGGAGGAGAAGGGGACGACAGAGGATGAGATGGTTGGATGGTATCACCGACTCAATGGATATGAGTTTGAGTAAACTCCGGGAGTTGGTGATGGACAGGGAGGCCTCGTGTGCTGCAGTCCATGGGGTCACAAAGAGTCAGACATGACTGAGTGACTAAACTGAATGGAGACGCACACATAGAGAACAGATTTATGGACAATGCGTGAGGGAGGAAGCAAAGGGTGAGTCAAATGGAGAGAGTAACATGAACGCATATATACTACCATGTGCAAAATAGATAGCCAATGAAATTTGCTGTATGACTCAGGGAACTCACACCGGGGCTCTGTAACAACCTAGAGGGGTGGGATGGGTGGGAGGTGGGAGGGAGATTCAAGAGGGAGGGGACATATGTATACCTATGGTTAATTCATGTTGATGTATGGCAGAAACCAAAGCAATATTGTAAAGCAATTATCCTTCAATTAAAAATGATCTCTAAATATATGAAGCAAAAAATAAATAAATAAATAAATAAATAAATAAATAAAAGCAAAAAAAAAATCAAAGAACTGAAATTAGATACAACAGTAATTATAGTTGGAGATTTCCATATTCTAGTGTAACTACAAAACATAAATTTGAAATTTTAATATTCCTTTCTCAACAGAAACTAACAGTAAATTATTTAAGACATAGAATACTTAAGCAACATTACCAACTAATTGACTTAAAGGACATATATGGGACACTACATCTAACAATAGCAAAATATATATCTTTTTAAAGCATACATGGAGTCTTCTCCATGAGATTCCATGTGCTAATCTACAAGACAAATGTCAATAAATTTTAAAAGACTGATATCATACAAAGTATATTATCTTACCACGATGGAATTAAATTAGAAACTGCACAGGGAATTAGAAAAATATTCATATTTTACAAATTAATAAATATACTAAACATTGGGCTTCCCTGGTGTCTTAGGTGGTAAATAAATTTTCATGCAGTGCAGAAGACCCAGGTTCAATCCCTGGGTTGGGAAGATCCACTGGAGAAGGGCATGGCAACCCACTCCAGTATTCTTGCCTGGAGAATTCTATGGACAGAGGAGCCTGATGGGTTACAGTCCATGGGGTCACAAAGAGTCAGACATGGCTACATGATTAACACTTTCACTTTTCACACTAAGCATTAGGTCAAAAGGAAATAAAAAATAAAATTGAAATACATAAACTGTATTGAAGTGAACAACAACAAAAATAGCAAAATATCTGAGATGCACCTAAAATACTACTTAGAGGGAGAGTTATTATGTGTAAACATTTATTTTAGGAAGAAAACTTCAAGTATCTAAGCATCAGTCATAGAAACTAGAAATGGAACAAATCATACCCAAATCCAGAAAAAGAGAGAAAATAATAAATATTAAGTGGAAATCAGTGGAACAGACAACAGAAAGTGAATCGGATCCAGAATAGGTAAAACAATTTTTTTTTTTAAAAAAACAAGATATAAAGATGGATGACTTCTACTAACTGATTTAAAAATATCTTGTGAGGCAACCATAGTCAAAACAATGTGGCATTGGTAAAAGAATGTACTTATACATCAGTAAAACAGAATAGAGAGAAGAGGTTCTCTCACATTTCTGGCAAGTTAATTTTCGACAAAGATTGTAAGTCAAGTCAATGGGTAAAGGAGAGTCTTTTCATCAACTGGTGCTGGAACAGTTGGATACACATTCATATAATAATAAATTTACAACTTTATCTCACAGTTACACAAAGCTTTGCTCAAAATAGATTAAACACTGAAGTTTTTAATTGCTAAAATGATCAAACTTTCAGAGGAAATGATGAAAGAATTTTTATGACCTTTTATTAGGCAGAGATTTCTCAGATACAATATCAAAAGCATGCTCCATAAAATAGTGATAAATTAAACTTCATCTAAACTAAAAACTTTTGTACTTCAAAATACTCCATTAAGAAAATGGAAAGAGAACCCAGAGACTGGAATAACTTAGAGAATGAATTTCCAAATTATTTTACTCAGGGGTCAGTAAACTACAGCTCATGTTCCAGTTTATTTTTATGTAACTAAGTTTTACTGCAACACAGTCATGACCTTATGTTTATGTACTGTCTGTGGGTGCTTACATGCTACAATGGCAGAGTTATGGGAAACATATGACCCACACAGCAAAAAAATATTTACTCTGACAGTTTATAAAGGAAACAAATGCTAAGTCCTGATATAACAGTTAAAGGTCTTATATCCAGAACATGTAAAATATTTTTACAGCTGAATAATAAGAAAACAACACTTAAATGGACAAATTATTTAAAAAGGCATATCAGTATCACCAAAACTGAGCAGGACCTTATGGAGCCTTCATGGTACAGATCCTTCCCCCATATCTTCTGCTGCTCCTCTCTGAAGTACCTAGATGACAGTATCTGCACATTTCCTGAGCTATTTTACAGGTATTAAAATCCCCAGTAAATAGTAGATGTTAACTACAAGTAGCCCTCAAGGCCTACTGGAGCCTTAGGATTGTTAATGTTAACCCCTGTGATATCACCCAGTTATGTCACTATCAACCAATGAGAACTACACATGAGTTGATTAAAAAAATAAATAAATAAACTGGAAACAATCCAACTACCCAGCAGCTGATTAAAATGAATTGCTTCAGGCCACACAGCTCATAAATGGTGGTGCTTAGTTTTGAACCTAGGAAGTTACATTACAGAATCCAAACACTTTAGCACGATACTCTAATGTCTCTCATATCTGACAGTAATATCCGTGTTAATGGTAAAAAGTTTTCTCCATTATAAGGTAGAGAGAGAGCTACAAGGGTGAAAGTTGACCATAAGGTTGTCAAACTATCAGGAATTTCAGTGTCACTATAAAATGATTTAATAATTGAGAACAATTAGTTCTCATTTTTTTATATTTTAAATCCTTATTAAATAGGTAAAGTCTTCAACATACTAAGAATAGTGAAGAGATCTAGGAAGTAATATGTTTCAGAGAAAGAGGGACAGTACCTGGTATCTCCCTACTTTTCATAGATTTAAAAATTACACAAATTGTTAACTAGGACTGGAAGGATGCTTGTTATAAGAGAAGGGAGGGGGTACACTTGCAAAATATTTGCTTTCTTCTTCATTCCTTCTCAAAGATTTGACTGGCCTTTCATTTTTCTGGCTCAGTAAAGGATAACTTAAAAGGTCAAAGCTCTTGCTGTGCCAACTGAGAAACATAACACATAGAATACAAAAATTACAGTGTTATGCCTCATGCTTGCAAAACATCTCCTTTACTCTGAGATAGCATTACTCGGACTTAAGTCTGATGCCCTTGAACTTGAACTCACCTGCTTGGACTTCCCTACCTTGATGAGTAGCTAAAGCTTTGGATGACATCTGTCAGATAACCCTCCACTCCAAGTTTCCTATATCAGCATCTTTTGAGAGCTATATTTGACTCTCTATTTCCCTTTTAAATGTATAATGGGCCACTTTAAGACAATTCAGTCATTGCATTGTGTGATTTTAGACAATATCATTTTTATCTTGTCAAACACATATGATATTTCTTTCAGACAATTTTATTTTTTATTTTAAATTGAAGAATAATTGCTTTACAGAATTTTGTGGTTTTCTATCATACATCAACAAGAATCAGCCATAGGTACACCCATGTCCCCTCCCTCCCAGACCTCCCTCCCATCTCCCTCCCCATCCCACCCTTCAGCCTGTCACAGAGCCCCTGTTTGAGTTCCCTGAGTCATACAGCAAATTCCCATTGGCTATCTATTTTACATATGGTATTGTAAATTTCTATGTTACTCTCTCCATACATCTCCCCTTCTCCCTCCTCTCCTCCCCCATGTCCATAGGTCTGTTCTCTATGTCTGTTTCTCCATTGCTGCCCTGAAAATAAATTCATCAGTGCCATCTTTCTAGATTCCATATATATGCATCAGTATACAATATTTATATTTCTCTTTCTGACTTCACTCTGTGTAGTAGGCTCTAGGTCTGTCCACCTCATTAGAATAGACTCAAATGTGTTCCTTTTTATGGCTGACTAGTATTCCATTGAGAGGCTTCTCCTGTAGATCAGTTGTTAAAGAATCTGCCTGCAATGCAGGATACCTGGGTTCAATTCCTGGGTCAGGAAGATCCCCTGGAGAAGGAAATGGCAACCCACTCCAGTATTCTTGCCTGGAGAATCCCATGGACAGAGGAGCCTGGCAGGCTATAGTCCATGGGGTCGCAAGAGTTGGACATGACTTAGTGACTAAACCACCATGAGTATTCCATTGTGTATATGTACCACAACTTCTTTATTCATTCATCTGTTGATGGACATCTAGGTTGCTTCCATGTTCTAGCTATTGTAAATAGTGCTGCAATGAACATTGGGGTACATGTGTCTTTTTCAATTTTGGTTTCCTCAGGGTATATGCCTAGGAGTGGGATTGCTGGGTCATATGGTGGTTTTATTCCTAGTTTTTTTTTTTCTAATTCCTAACTTTTTAAGGAATCATGGAATTATAGCCATAGTAGCAGTATCAGTTTACATTCCCACCAGCAGTGCAAGTATCCCCTTTTATCCACCCCCTCTCCAGCATTTATTGTTTGTAGACTTTTTGATGATGGCCATTCTGATTGGTGTGAGGTGGTATCTCATTGTAGTTTTGATTTGCATTTGTCTAATAATGAGTGATGTTGAGCATCTTTTCCTGTGCTTGTTAGCCATCTGTATGTCTTCTTTGGAGAAATGTCTCTTCAGGTCCCTTTCCCACTTTTTGATTGGGTTGTTTGCTTTTCTGGTATTGAGTTGTATGAGCTGCTTGTATATTTTGGAAATTAATTCTTTGTCAGTTGTTTCCTTTGCTATTATTTTCTCCCATTCTGAGGGTTGTCTTTTCACCTTGTTTGTAGTTTCCTTTGCTGTGCAAAAGCTTTTAAGTTTAATTAGGTCCCACTTGTTTATTTTTGTTTTTATTTCCATTACTCAGATTTTTCGATATATGAAAATCAATCAACATGATACACCATATTAACAAATTGAAGGATAAAAACCATATGATCATCTCATAGATGCAGAAAAAGCCTTTGACAAAATTCAGCATCCATTTATGATAAAAATGCTTCAAAAAATGGGCATAGAAGGAACCTACCTCAACATAGTAAAGGCCATATATGAAAAGCCCACAGCAAACATTATTCTCAGTGGTGAAAAACTGAAAGCATTCCCTCTAAGATCAGGAACAAGACAAGGGTGTCCACTCTCACCACTATTATTCAACATAGTTTTGGAAGTCCTAGCTACAGCAATTAAAAAAGAAAAATAAATAAAAGGAATCCAGATCAGAAAAGAAGTAAAACTCTCACTGTTTGCAGATGACATGATACTATACATAGAAAACCCAAAAGAAACTATCAGAAAATTACTAGAGCTAATCAGTGAATTCAGCAAAGTGCAGGATACAAGGTCAATACACAGAAATCACTTGCATTTCTATATACTAACAATGAAAAATCAGAAAGAAAAATTAAGGAATCAATCCCATTCACCATTGCAACAAAAATAATTAAATATCTAGGAATAAACTTACCTAAGGAGACAAAAGAACTGTACACAGAAAATTATAAGACACTAATGAAAGAAATCAAAGACAACATAAACAGATGGAGAGATATTCCATGTTCCTGGGTAGGAAGAATCAATATTGTGAAAATGACTATACTACCAAATGCAATCTACAGATTCAATGTGATCCCTATCAAATTACCAATGGCATTTTTCACAGAACTAGAACAAAAATTTTCACAATTCATATGGAAACATGAAAGACCCTGAATAGCCAAAGCAGTTTGAGAAAGAAGAATGGAGCTGGAGAAATCAACTTTCCTGACTTCAGACTATACTACAAAGCTACAGTCATCAAGACAGTATGGTACTGGCACAAAAACAGAAATATAGACTTGAACAAGATAGAGAGCCCAGAGATAAACCCACACATCTATGGGTACCTTATTTTTTGACAAAGGAGGCAAGAATATATAATGGGGCAAAGATAGCCTCTTCAATAAATGGTGCTGGGAAAACTGGACAGCTATGTGCAAAAAGAATGAAATTAGAATACTACCTAATGCCATACACAAAGATAAACTCAAAATGGCTTAAAGACATAAATATAAGACCAGAAATTATTAAATTCTTAGAGGAAAACATAGGCAGAACATTCAAAGACATAAGTTAAAGCAAGATCTTCTATGACCCACCTCCTAGAGTAATGGAAATAAAAACAAAAATAAACAAGTGGGACCTAATTAAATTTAAAAGCTTTTGCACAGCAAAGGAAACTACAAACAAAGTGAAAAGACAATTTTATTAATACTCCTACTTCGATTAGTATCTTAACTTCACTTAGCTGCATTTGTTTGATGTGAATAAATTTTTGGTTTTGAATTGCCTACTTAAAATAAATCATTGATGTTATTGGCCTATCAGAAATTTAAGCTATTTGGTGAGGCACTGGAAGCTACAAAAAGCCATTCTCTTTTTAGAGACAGGCTACTGATGCTGCTGCAATAAGTGTTTTAGAAGGAACAACATTCCTGGTTTACCTCATTAAGTTTGGTGCACTATGTACATTTCATTCCTCTTACAATACAGGAATAGGACAGAGATAGCTGCATAGATGCAACATAGACAGTGATTCATTGTTTTAAAGTCCTAAGAAGCAAGCACCATTTCCTCTTATTATTCTTCTCCTTTGCCAACTACTCTAGTAGTTGGCTAAAAAATCTGACCAATTTATTATATACATTATATACATTCTCATCAACATTGTAGGAGGGTTCCTTTTTTTTCTACACCACCCCCAGCATATATTATTTTGATTATGGCCATTCTGTGAGATAATACATCATTATAGTTTTGATTTGCATTTCTCTAATAATCAGTGATTATCACACTAATCAATCAGTGTGATACACCACAGTAACAAATTGAAGAATAAAAACCATATGATCATCTCAATAGATGCAGAAAAAGCTTTTGACAAAATTCAACACCCATTTATGATAAAAACTCTCCAGAAAGTGGAATAAAGGGAACCAACCTTGATATAATAAAGGCCATATGTAACAAACCCACAGCTAACATCATATTCAGTATTGAAAAGCTGAAAGCATTTCCTTTAAGACCAGGAACAAGACAAGAATGTCCACACTCACCACATTTATTAAACACAATTTTGGAAATCTGAGCCATAGTAATCATAGAAAAAGAAATAAAAGGAATCCAAATTAGTAAAGAAGAAATAAAACTGTCACTGTTTGCAGATGACATGATACTATACATAGAAAATCCTAAAGATGCTACCAGAAAACTACTAGAACTCATCAGTGAATTTGGTAAGGTTTCAGGACACAAAATTAATGGGCAGAACTCTGTTTCATTTCTATACACTAACAATGAATGATCAGAAAGAGAAATTAAAGAAACAATTCCATTTATCACTGCATCAAAAAGAATTAAATACTTAGGAATAAACCTACTTAAGGAACAAAAGACCCATACTCCAAAATCTGTAAGACACTGATAAAAATTGAAGTGTATACAGATGGAAGGATAAGATATACCATGTTCGTGGACAGGAAGAATCAACACTGTTGAAATGACTATACTACCTAAGGCTATCTAGAGATTTAGTGCAGTCCATATCAAATCACCAATAGCAATTTTAACATAACTAGGACCAAAAAAAAAACCTTTAAATTTGTATAGACACAAAATACCCTTAATAGTCAAAGCAATCTTGTTTAAAAAAAAAAAAAAAGTGAAACTGGAGGAATTAGGCTCCCTGACTTCAGACTATACTACAAAGCTACAGTCATCAAAAAAATATGGTACTGGCACAAAAACAGAAATATAGATCAATGAAACAGGATAGAAAGCCCAGAAACAAATCCACACACCTATTGTCAATTAATGTACAACAAAGGAGGTAAGAAGGTGCAATGGGAGACAGCCTTTTAAAAAAATAGTGCTGAAAAACTGGACAGCTGCATGTAAAGAAAAATGAAATTAGAACATTCTTTAACACCATACAAGAAAATAAACACAAAATGAATTAAAGACCTAAATGTAAGACAAGATACTTATACAAATGTTAGATGAAAACATAGAACACTCTTTGACATAAATTGATTTTATCTACGTCCTGTAGTAATGAAAATGAAAACATAAATAAATAGGAACTAATTAAAGAAAACATAAATAAATGGGACCTAATTAAACTTAAAAACTTCTGCATAGCAAAGGAAACCATAAACAAAAATGAAAAGACAACACAAAAGAATGGGAGAAAATATTTGCAAACAAAGCAATTGACAAGAAATTAATCTCTAAAACATATAAACAGAGGATGTAGAGAAAAGGAAACCAACCTACGATGTTGGTGGTAAGGTAAATTGGTACAACCACTATGGGAAACAGTATGGAAGTTCCTTTAAAAGCTAAAAAGAAGGAAAATAATAATAATAATAATAAAAGAGAGAAAAAAAAAGCTATAGACAGTACTACCATATGATCTAGCAGTCCCACTCCTGGGCATATATTTGGAACAAAAGGTAGTTTAAAATGTACATGCACTGCAATGTTCATAGCAACACTATTTAAAATAGCCAAGACATGGAAGCAACCTAAATGTCTATGTAAAATGAATGGTTAAAGAAGAGTGGTGTGTGTGTGTATACATATGCATACAAAGGAATATTAGTCAGTCATTAAAAAGAATGAAATAATGCCATTTGCATCAACATGGATGCATCTGGAAATTATCATACTAAGTGAAGTCAGATGGAGAAAGACAAATATCATATGATATCACTTATATGCAGAATCTTAAAAAATGATACAAATGAACTTATTTACAAAACAGAAACAGACTCACAGACTTAGAAAACAAACTTACGGTTCAGTTCAGTTCAGTCACTTAATTCCCTCCAATTCTCTGCAACCCCATGGACTGCAGCACACCAGGCCTCCCTGTCCATCACCAACTCCCAGAGTTTACTCAAACTCATGTCCATTGAGTCAGTGATGCCATCCAACCATCTCATCCTCTGTCATCCCCTTCTCTTCCTGCCTTCAATCTTTCCCAGCATCAGGGTCTTTTCAAATGAGTCAGTTCTTTGCATCAGGTGGCCAAAGTATTGGAGTTTCAGCTTCAGCATCAGTCCTTCCAATGTACATTCAGGACTGATCTCCTTTAAAATGGACTGGTTGAATCTCCTTGCAGTTCAAGGGAATCTTAAGAGTCTTCTCCAAAACCACAGTTCAAAAGCATGAATTCTTTGGCACTCAGCTTTCTTTATAGCCTAACTCTCACATCCATACATGCCTACTGGAAAAACCATAGCCTTGACTAGACGGACCTTTGCTGGCAAAGTAATGTCTCTGCTTTTTAATATGCTGTCTAGGTGGTCATAACTTTTCTTCCAAGGAGTGTTTTTTTTTTTTTTTTAATTTCATGGTTGCAGTCACCATCTACAGTGACTATGGAGCTCACCAAAATAAAGTCCGCCACTGTTTTCCCATCCATTTGCCATGAAGTGATGGGACCAGATGTCATGATCTTAGTTTTCTGAATGTTCAGTTTTAAGCCAACTTTTTCACTCTACTCTTTCACTTTCATCAAAAGGCTCTTTAGTTCTTCGCTTTCTGCCATAAGAGTGGTGTCATCTGCAAATCAGAGCTTACTGATATTTCTCCCTTGGCAATCTTGATTCCAGCTTGTGCTTCATCCAGCCCAGCATTTTGCATGTACTCTGCATATAAGTTAAATAAGCAGGGTGATAATATACAGCCTTGACGTACTCCTTTCCCAATTTTGAACCAGTCTGTTGTTCCATGTCCAGTTCTAACTGTTGCTTCCTGACCTGCATACAGGTTTCTCAAGAGGCAGGTCAGGTGGTCTGGTATTCCCATCTTTTTCAGAATTTTCCACAGTTTGTGGTGATCCACACAGTCAAAGGCTTTGGCATAGTCAATAAAGCAGAAGTAGATGTTTTTCTGAAACTCTCTTGTTTGTTTGATGATCCATCGGTTGCTGGCAATTTAATCTCTGGTTCCTCTGCCTTTTCTAAAACCAGCTTGAACATCTGGAAGTTCATGTTTCACGTATTGTTGAAGCCTGGCTTGGACAATTTTGAGCATTATTTTACTAGCGTGTGAGATGAGTGCATTTGTGTGGTAGTTTGAGCATTTTTGGGCATTGCCTTTCTTTGGGATTTGAATGAAAACTAACCTTTTCCAGTCTTGTGGCCACTGATAAGTTTTCCAAATTTGTTGCCATATTGAGTGCGGCATCATCTTTTAGGATTTGAAGTAGCTCAATTGGAATTCCATCATCTGTACTAGCTTTGTTTTTAATGATGCTTCCTGAGGCCCACTTGACTTCACATTCCAGGATGTGTGGCTCTAGGTGAGTGATCACACCATCATGATTATCTCAGTTGTGAAGATCTTTTTTGTATAGTCTTCTGTGTATTCTTATCACCTCTTCTTAATATCTTCTGCTTCTGTTAGGTCCATACCATTTCTGTCCTTTATTGAGCCCATCTTTGCATAAAATATTCCCTTGGTATCTCTAATTTTCTTGAAGAGATTTCTAGTCTTTCCCATTCTACTGTTGTCCTCTATTTCTTTGCACTGATCACTGAGGAAGGCTTTCTTATCTCTCCTTTTTATTCTTTGGAACTCTGCATTCGAGTGGGTATATCTTTCCTTTTCTCCTTTGTTTTTCATTTCTCTTCTTTTCTCAACTATTTGTAAGGCCTCCTCAGACAGCCATTTTGCTTTTTTGCATTTCTTTTTCTTGGGGATGGTCTTGATCCCTGTCTCCTGTACAATTATGGTTAACTTATGGTTACCAAAGGGAAAAGATGATGGGGAGGGGTTAATTAATAGGGTGTAATTAACATATACACACTACTTTATATAAGATAGATAACCAACAAGGACCTACTGTTTAGCATAGGGAACTCTATTCAATATTCTGTAATAACCTATATTGGCAAAGAATCTGAAAAAGAATAGATTTATGTATAACTGGATCACTTTGCTATACACACGAAGCTAACACAATATTTTAAATCAACTATACTCCAATATAAAACAACAATTTTTTAAAGGATGGCACAATATTAATCATAACTAATATTTATCAAGTGCTCACTGTCTTCCAGGCAAAATATCAGTGTTTCACATGTATGAGCTCATTTACTCCTACTAACAGCATTATGAAATAGATGTTAATGTTATACTTACTTTACAGTTCAGGGAGCTGAGACTCAAGTAGACAAGCTGAGGTTAAGTAGCTCTTCTAAGGTCTCAAGAAGCTTGCAAGTCACAAAACAGAATCAGATCCACAAATTCTGGTTCCAAATCTCTTGGGATTAATTTCTCCAAGGTTTCTTTGTTATACAAAACCACTTGGAGATACATAGAGACTTCAGATGGGGTGACTTTTGATTACAGCCAGGAAAGAAGAATTGGAGGATGCTAGGCAGAGAAGAGAAGGAAGGTAGTGACAGGTGAAGAGAACAGTACACACAGAGATAGGAAAGCACATAGCAGGATCAGGCTAGTGTGAGTTGTCTGATCTACACAAGTTGCTAAAGGCAGATTACAGGGGGAAGGACCTTCACCCAGAACAGAGAATAAGCAGTGAAGTGCTAATAATAATCACAGTATAGGTGATAGAAAGCGATTATCATTACAGTAGAGACAAAATCCAAGTGGTTAAAGAGGATTTCAGCTCTAACTGTAATCTATGAATGTTTACACTCAAATATATTTAAAGTATTTATATATGTATTTAAGAATAAGTTAAAAGTAAATCAAGACTGATAATGACTTTATATATGACCCTCATTTTAGTGGGATATGCAAATGTCTGTAGATTCTCATTCCTCTATCTTCATTTCTTCTGCAAAATGAAGCTTCTCTGACAACTGATGATAATCAGAGTAACATAGTTACAAAAATTCACAGTTTCTCTCTGGTTAACTCTTCATCGCCCACAAGGAGTATAAGGGAAACATATTCCTACAAGAACTGACATCTCTCCAAGAAGAGCTGAGATGGTCTTGTCTGCATCAATTACATTCCTTGTTTTGGAATTTAGAATGTGTAAAGAGAGTAGATCAGTGAGAGGCAGGCACTGTATTTTTAATGCATGTAAACTGGGGGGTTGAAATGACAATCACAGTGCTTAAGTAAAGCAGAGAAAACATGATTGGAAGAGACAGAGAGGAGTGGAGAGATCCTGTCATTTCAGAAAGAGAGGAAATGAAAAGGAAGCTGCCTGTTTCTTGGCAGTTCTGAAATTCCTGATATTTCCCCATAAACCACGGTTTTTCCTGTACCTGGTAGAATAAGATGGACTTCAATCTGCCTCTTATTTGTGTTCAATCCCTGGGTTGGGAAGATCCCCTGGAGAAGGGAATGGCTACCCACTCCAGTATTCTTGCCTAGAGAATTCCATGGATAGAGGAGCCTGGCAGGCTACAGTCATGGAGTTGCAAAGAGTTGGACACAAATGAGCAACTAACACTGTCTTTGCTGGTGGAACAGGAAGAATGTTGGATCCAGAGGAAATAAAAGACTTAATTAAGTAAGCTCTAGCATTTACAAAAATGAGCACACATTCTTTTCCATGATTCCTATTGCTGTCATTATTCTATGACACTCTGTTAAGACAATGGAAAGGGTTATGAGAGAAAGGATCAAAGATCTGTTTTTTTTTTTTTTAATGCCTCTCATCTAGGCCCTTAGCTAGAGGAAAAAGGAAACTGTCAAGTTCATATGTAGTCCATGCCAGTTGATCAAATAGAGATTTGAGGACAAAGCCATGGTAGAAGTAAAGTATACTTACTTAAATTATCCACACTGTGCTACATATGCTCAAAAAGTGTGTGACATGATGTCTATAGTCATTGTGATATTTGAGATCCTAGTCATTTTTTTTCCATCAGAGAAAAATGTTTTCCATCTACCACCTCTGTTGATAGTGCTGTTACACACTGTCCTATAAGACAATATATATATATATATATGTATATATATATATATATACATATTTGTATGGGGAGAAGAAAATGGCAATCCACTCCAGTATTCTTGCCTGAAAAATCCCATGAACAGAGGAGCCTGGCAGGCTACAGTCCATGGGGTCACAAAGAGTCGGACATGACTTAGCGACTAAACAGCAACAACATATATGTATATAGAGTCACGTGATAGCTGCCAGTAGCATATGGAACTATATGTTTATATGACTAGGGCAGAGAGAACTTTCTTCCCCATACACATTAAATATAAATTTTAAATTAATTTCAATTGGACCATATTTGACAAAAAGAAGTGGAGTTATCCTCCAGGCTTAGGCCAATCAGAGATGCTATATGACTTCCAAACCACTGAAGACAGGAAATGAGTATTTGAAAGGCAATCATATAACAAGTATCCTTTGGGCTATCCAACATGAATGCATACTCTACTTTTATAAACTTAGCTTAAAATGTGTATAAGACACACACCCACCATCCAAGGGAGACACTTCAATATCTCATCCCATTGTTATTACTAGACCAAGTCCATGCTCTTTGGGCTCTGTACTGTCCTTGCTATCAAGTCCAGAAGTAGCTACTTCATAGTGTGGTAACATATTATGAAAATGATAATTTATCCCTTCTCAATGCATGTGCTGCATGATGGGGAAGACTGTATAACAAATAAAAACTCTCATTCAGAAAATGGAAAAATAGTAAACAACAATTGGTTTATAGGATGTATGGCAACTCATAGGATAGGAAAGGACTTGATATTCTGACAAATGGAATGAATTCATCAGACAATATTGCACCTGTAACTTGGAAGGCTTTCCATTGTCCTTGGTGTTCCCATTTCAACTGCCTGGAAGAAGCTCCTTTGTCCATTGAGTTCCATAAAAACAGTTAAAGTGGTCATTGAGAAGAATTCCCCCTTGCAACAGAGGCATGAACTAGTAAGTGAATTTAGCAAAGAAGAAGGATACAGAGTTAACAAACAAATGTGAAATTAAACATAAAAAGTTAATATTTAAAATGATAAATTAAGGATTAAATTTAAAATTACTCCAAAGAAGACACAAAGACGGCTAACAAACACATGAAAAGATGCTCAACATCATTTATTATCAGAGAAATGCAAATCAAAACCACAATGAGGTACCATTTCATGCCAGTCAGAATGGCTGCTATCCAAAAGTCTACAAGCAATAAATTCTGGAGAGGATGTGGAGAAAAGGGAACTCTCTTACACTGTTTGGTGGGAATGAAAACTAGTACAGCCACTATGGAGAACAATGTGGAGATTCCTTAAAAAACTGGAAATAGAACTGCCATATGACCCAGCAATTCCACTGCTGGGCATACACCAAGGAAACCAGAATTGAAAGAGACACGTGCACCCCAATGTTCATCGCAGCACTGTTTATAATAGCCAGGACATGGAAGCAACCTAGATGTCCATCAGCAGATGAATGGATAAGAAAGCTGTGGTACATATACACAATAGAATATTACTCAGCCATTAAAAAGAATACATTTGAATCAGTTCTAATGAGGTGGATGAAACTGGAGCCTATTATACAGAGTGAAGTAAGCCAGAAAGAAAAGCACCAATACAGTATACTAATGCACATATATGGAATTTAGAAAGATGGCAATGATAACCCTGTATGTGAGACAGCAAAAGAGACACAGATGTATAGAACAGTCTTTTGGACTCTGTGGGAGAGGGCGAGGGTGGGATGGTTTGGGAGAATGGCATTGAAACATGTATATTATCATATGTGAAATGAATCACCAGTCCAGGTTCAATGCATGAGACAGGGTGCTCAGGGCTGGTGCACTGGGATGACCCAGAGGGATGGGATGGGGAGGGAGGTGGGAGGGGGGTTCAGGATGGGGAATACATGTACACCAGTGGCAGACTAATGTCAATGTATGGCAAAACCAATACGATATTGTAAGTAATTCCTCCAATTAAAATAAATAAATTTTATTTAAAAATTAAAAAAAATTAATTACTATGAAGGATTATGAAGGATTTTTGTGTTACTACAAAGGAATTTTGTGTTTTTTTAAAAGAAAAATACTGCTTCTCAGAGACACCTAATGTAGAACAGAGTGACAGGATTAGACATTAACAGAGGAGGCAAGACATTGAATGAGAGGCAGAGATGGACAGGAAGATATAAGAATGCTATTGAGACCATTAAAGATAAGTATTGCCAGACTTCCCTGGTGGGGCAGTGGCTAAGAATCCACCTGTCAATGCAGGGGGCATAGGTTCAATCCCTGATCTGGGAATATTCCACATGCTAAGGAGCAACTAAACCTGTGCACAACTACTGAGTCTGTGCTCTAGAGTCTGTGAGCCACAACTACTGAACCCGCATGCTGCAAATGCTGAAGCCAACGTGCCTAGAGCCTGTGCTCCACAGCAAGAGAAGCCATGGCAGTGAGAAGCCCATGCACTGCAATGAAGAGTAGCCCCTGCTCTCTGCAACTAAAGCTCGTGCACAGCAATGAAGACCCAGTGCAACCAAAAATAAAGCAAATAGTTAAAAAAATATATAAGTATTGCCTATTCTAAAATTTATTGAAATTTAATCCATGACATGAGGGGAGGGGAGATTGTGACCCAAAACAAAGAGTGACATTTCCTGAAAGTCCTCGTTAAAGATCTTTTTCTAAAATCCCAACGATAAAGCAACCAGTCACAAAGAAAACAGAATTGGGCTAAAAGCTACACTTTCTTAAAGTTTGTTTTTCTCCATATAATCCAAATCATTTTATATAACAAGTAAACTGGGGAAATATTTATAGGAAACCATATCAAAAGCTATCCTAGGATTATTTTCTATTTATAACTGTGGCCCTGAGAAACAATTAATTTTGTATGATCACATTGTTAGCTTTTGACATTTACATAATGACTTCTAGGTCAGTATCATGTTTCAGAAGACAAACCTATCCTGTTATCCTACTACTCAAATCTGACAGATATGAACACATACTGTGAAATAAAATACAAGGAACTAAATATTTAATTGTATTGCATTTGTGTTAACCTTTCCAACTCTTTGATGTAGATTGAACTGAAATTTCAGTGTTCTAATGTCCCCAATGTAAGTTCTCTTAAATGTTGGCAATATGACTTTGTTTTAAATAAGTAAAGCAGATTATAAAAATATAAGCATATTGATGAATTGTCTCTAAATTTCAAAAATAGAAATGCAATCTGTAAGAATTATTTGATGCTTATCCCATAAGAGTACCAAAATAATGTTAGCCTATTTGACTTTCTAAAACTTCCTTTTTCATAAAAGCATTGGGTGCTGCATTCTGTTACCGTATTGGGATAATTAGAATATTAAAATCTTGGCAGAGTATTTTTCACTAAATATAATGATTTTACTCACTAGAAAAATATTTCCTTATGCCTAATTTATTTATAGATGTTTAATACTGTATTACATTTTTTTTACTGTAGTGTTTTTTGTCATACATTGACATGAATCATCCATGGATTTACATGTATTCCCCATCCCAATCCCCCCTCCCACCTCCCTTTCTACCCAATACATTTTTTATAGAAATATGTATATATGATCTTTTCAGATTATAGCTCTTAAAGGACCAAAATTTATACTCTAAAAAGTTCAATAATATTTTTTAAATTGACAGAACATGATTTGGATTTATCCCTAGCTTTATGCACCTTTTTATCTTATTTAATTAATCCTCTACTGTTGGACATGTAGTTGCTTCTAATGTTTGTTCTTACAAATATTTCTGCAAAGAATATCCTTGAATAGATATATGAGTCAAAGGTGTATATACATTTTATAATATGACAGATGTTGCCAAATTTCTCTCCAAAGATGCTGTACCAGTTTATACTGCTTCCAAAATACATCTATTCAGATTTTTCTGACATCCTGACCAATTATTCATCTTTAATTTTCAGTTACACTGAATAACTTTATATGATTATTATCCCTAAATGTTTTTCCTTCTTTGAATTTCTTGTTCACATCCATTTTTCTCCAGTATGTTGTTTCTTCTCATTTAAGTATTTCTTTATTACACTAAAGACATTATTCCTTCATGTACTGTTTGGAATGAGTCATTACTTACTTATATGCAAATACTGGTTAGTAGAGGATACTGTCGGAGAAGGCAATGGCACCCCACTCCAGTACTCTTGCCTGGAAAATCCCATGGAGGGAGGAGCCTGGCAGGCTGCAGTCCACGGGGTCGCTAAGAGTCAGACACGACTGAGCATCTTCACTTTCACTTTTCACTTTCATTCATTGGAGAAGAAAATGGCAACCCACTCCAATGTTCTTGCCTGGAGAATCCCAGGGACAGGGGAGCCTCGTGGGCTGCCGTCTATGGGATCGCACAGAGTCAGACACAACTGAAGCGACTTAGCAGCAATAGCAGCAGCAGATGATACTGTTGAATTTATTAAACTTGGTTAAACAAACTATCAGAGTTGTCGAATAAAATTTTTCTAAGATAAAACTGTACATAATTTTGTAAGAAGAAATGAAGTTGGTATTCATTGGATGTCTGCTTTGTGTTAGAAACTCTGCTGTGTGTGGCCACATAATTTTATAAATCCTTTCAGAAACATAGTGAAGTGGTTACTTTTAATCTCTAGTTTTACAGATGAGGAAATGTTCAAATAATTTAGGCAAATTGGTCAAGAACAAATGCACATGAATGGGAGAATTATGAATTTAAACTGGGTCTTTCTGATTCTAAAATATGTGTTTAAAGACTCAGTTATGATTTATATCATTAACTATGTCTTACTCATAGCAGGCAATCAAAAACATTGGTTGAAAAATGGAATGAATATTAGGAATATTGTTAGGTAGATCAGCTTCACTGAAGTGTCCAAATACCTGACAATGAATCTACTGACAATTATATACACCATCTCTGAGGTAGAATGGACCCAGCCACTGCCAAGCATCCTCTTCGATACTGACCGAGCCAGTATTATAGGAGAAAAGCCAAGATAATTAATACATACCAAGGGGAAACTTTTACTCCTGAAGTTGTCTATTTAGAAGAACTACAACAGGAATGTGTGTATAACATATTAAGAAGCACATGTCTATTTTGCAAGCTTAAAATTATTTATTTAGTAGCATCATTACCCTAACCTCTAAGTAGATAGTTGACCATTGGTGAATAACATCGGCTGTATATTCATGTTGACGCTGCTGACGACTCTCTGCTTATCTGCCATGTAGAGGCAGAATCATGTTGTTTACACAGAAAAGAAGAGAGAACTGAAATCTTTGTACTAATAACTTTCCAGGATAATTTCTCAGAATGTAAATCTTATGGAAAATGATACATATATTTAGTTATCAATAAGTTGAACAACACATACTAACACAAAAGAGAGTATCCAAACTAACCCACTCAATTAAGTTACCCTTGCTACTTGCTTCTCAATTTGAATATATAACTGAATTTTACTTTTGTACCAATTTATCTGGGGAATAGGACAAAATTTTTCTATAAAGTGGTAGAATAGGAAACTGAGAATGATATTTTCCTAAGAAACTCTATCAGTTACTACCTTTGCCTTGCCAAATAATTGATCTAAGGGAGTGATTTTATTATGTTTGAGAAACCTATTCCATAAGCATTTCTAGATTGTTCAAAAAAGAAGAGGTTTTAGATCACCTAGACCAGTGATTCTCAACTTTGGTTAAACATTAGAATATCTGTTGATGTGGCTCTGGTACCTTATTTTTGGAAAGGCCCACTAGATACTCTTTTTACAGGCAGCCATGTTTGAGATCAGTAATCCTGTTGTGTTCAGTTCAGTTCAGTAGCTCAGTCATGTTCGACTCTTTGCGACCCCATGAACCACAGCACGCCAGGCCTCCCTGTCCATCACCAACTCCCAGAGTCCACCCAAACCCATGTCCATTGAGTCAATGATGCCATCTAACCATCTCATCCTCTGTCGTCCCCTTCTCCTCCTGCCCTCAATCTTTCCCAGCATCAGGGTCTTTTCAAATGAGTCAGCTCTTCGCATCAGGTGGCCAAATTATTGGAGTTTCAGCTTCAGTATCAGTCCTTCCAATGAACACCCAGGACTGATCTCCTTTAGGATGGACTGGTTGGATCTCCTTGCAGTCCAAGGGACTCTCAAGAGTCTTCTCCAACACCACAGTTCAAAAACATCGATTCTTCGGTGCTCAGCTTTCTTTAGAATCCAACTCTCACATCCATACATGACCACTGGAGAAACCATAGCCTTGACTAAACGGACCTTTGTTGGCAAAGTAATGTCTCTGTAACTTTCCTTCCAAGGAGCAAATGTCTTTTAATTCTGTTGTGTTAGGTTAGTTTTAAAACAATTTTCCCCAAACACAATTCTACAGCAAAATTAAGATTCAGAGATGCCTAGTCATGGCTGTTTTTAATCTCACAGTAGAAATTAAGTTTTACTCTTTCAAGTGACTGAAAGAGGCATTGTTTCAAGTAGTTTTATCATTTTCACTTTGTTTTCCCAATTATTACATAAAGAACAAAAGTTCATCAAAGTTATGTTATAAGCCTTATATCAGCTTAAAATAAATGTCTTTCTTAAATGTGCAAGTCACAAACTTAACCATTTCATAAAATTTTAAAGCAAATATATTAACATAATCAAAATTATATTCTTTTTTCCCTTTCTATGCTTAATAAATCTCTACTCATTTTTAAATTTCACTTTCTCTATGAAACTTTTACTTATGCCTTCAGCAAATTTTAAAGATAAGTTATGAATATAAATAAAAAATAAATATAAAACAGTTTATATATATATATAATTTCATGATAAGTTAATTATTAACTTATTTTTGTAATAATAGTCTTTGACAAAGAAGAGATTAAATATATGGATTATCTAATAAAAATTTATTTTGAATGACAGTATACCTACAGGCATATTATATTATGTATGATATTATACTGGGTTTCTGCAAAATCATACAGAAAACATGAACAAACTTTTTGGCCAACCCAATGTATTATAAGAAATGCTGACAGTTTTGTCTTTAGCTTAGAGATGAGGAAAATTTTTAAAGGAGACTTTTTCAGAGACAGGAGAAAAGGCTCCTACACTGGGCAGAATTGGTGATCATGCCCAGGTATGGAATCCTCTAAGATTTCTTAAGAAGTATATTTTTTTCTACTTATTCAAAAGTTACAATTATTGAAAATTAAGTAACCTCTTTTGGGCTTCCATGTGGCTCAGCTAGTGAAGAATCCGCCTGCAATGTGGAAGACCCAGGTTCGATCCCTGGGTTGGGGAGGCCCCCTGGACAAGGGAAAGCCTACCCACTGCAGTATACTGGATTGGAGAATTCTATAGACTGTACAGTCCATGGGATCACAAAGAGTCAGATAAGACTGAGCTACTTTCACTCTCAAGTAACCTCTTTAATTCACACAAATATGTAAACATGACATTTTACTCCAGGAAGATAATTTTTTAAAATATTAGACATGTTACAGCTAATTTAATCATCTATATTAAAAAGTTTGTTTAGGATATGGGGGTACAAATATAAATTATGTAACTAATTTGTGACCAGTTACTAACCACTTGTTCTTTGATAATGAGAAACTTGAGTGACATCCAAGGCTCTATTCTGTTTTCAAACTGACTTAGATAAGCATAAACATGTTTTAATTCAGTCCAGTACACTGAGTTGAACAGACTTAAATTGAAGAAAGTAGGGAAAACCATCAGGCCATTCAGGTATGACCTAAATCAAATCCCTTATGATTACACAGTGGAAGTGACAAATAGATTCAAGGGATTAGATCTGATAGAATGCTTGAAGAACTATGGACGGGGGTTCAAGACATTGTATAGGAGGTGGTGATCAAAACCATCTCCAAGGAAAAGAAATGCAAAAAGGCAAAATGGTCATCTGAGGAGGTCTTACAAATGCTGAGAAAAGAAGAGAAGTGAAAGGCAAAGGAGAAAAGGAAAGATACACCCATTTGAATGCAGAGTTCCAAAGAATAGCAAGGAGAGATAAGAAAGCCTTCCTAAGTGAACAATGCAAAGAAACAGAGGAAAACAATAGAATGGGAAAGATTAGACATCTCTTCAAGATAATTAGAGATACCAAAGGAACATTTCATGCAAAGATGAGGACAATAAAGGACAGAAAAGGTGTGACCTAACAGAAACAGCAGATATTAAGAAGAGGTGGCATGAATACACAGAAGAACTATACAGAAAAGATCTTAATGACCCAGATAACCACGATGGTGTGATCACTCACTTAGAGCCAGACATCCTGGAGTACAAAGTCAAGTGGGCCTTAGGAAGCATCACTGTGAACAAAGCTAGTGGAGGTGATGAAATTCCAGTTGAGCTATTTCAAATCCTAAAAGAAGATGCTGTGAAAGTGCTGCATTCACTACGCTAACAGATTTGGAAAACTCAGCAGTGGCCACAGAACTGGAAAAGGTCAGTTTTCATTCCAATCCCAAAGAAAGGCAAAACCAAAGAATGTTCAAACTACCACACAATTGCACTCATCTCACACACTAGCAAAGTAATGCTCAAAAGCAAGAGAGTTCCAGAAAAACATCTACTTCTGCTTCATTGACTACACTAAAGCCTTTGACTGTGTAGATCACAACAAACTGTGGAAAATTCTGAAAGAGATGGGAATACCAGACCACCTTACCTGCCTCCTGAGAAATCTGTATTCAGGTCAAGAAGCAACAGTTAGAACCAGACATGGAACAACAGACTGGTTCCAAATTGGGAAAGGAGTATGTCAAGGCTGTATATTGTCACCCTGCTTATTTAACTTATATGCAGAGTACATCATGCAAAATGCCAGGTTGGATGAAGCACAAGCTAGAATCAAGATTGCTGGGAGAAATATCAATAACCTCAGATATGCAGATGACACCACCCTTATGGCAGAAAGTGAAGAGGAACTAAAGAGCCTCTTGATGAAAGTGAAAGAGGAGAGTGAAAAAGCTGGCTTAAAACTCAACATTCAAAAAATGAAGATCATGACATCTGGTCCCATCACTTCATGGCAAATAGATGGGGAAACAGTGGAAACAGTGACAGACTTTATTTTTCTGTGCTCCAAAATCACTGCAGATAGTGACCACGGTCATGAAATTAAAAGACGCTAGCTACTTGAAGAAAAAGCATGACCTACCTAGACAGCATATTAAAAAGCAGAGACATTACTTTGCCAACAAAGGTCCGTATAGTCAAAGCTATGGTTTTTCCAGTAGTCATGGGTGGATGTGAGAGTTGGGTTATAAAGAAGGCTGAGCACCAAAGAATTGATGCTTTTGAATGTGGTGTTAGAGAAGACTTTTGAGAGTCCCTTAGACTGCAAGGAGATCAAACCAGTCAATCCTAAAGGAAATCATTCCTGAATATTCATTGGAAGGACTGATGCTGAAGTTGAAACTCCAATACTTTGGCCACCTGATGCCAAGAGCCAACTCATTAGAAAAGACCCTGATGCTGGGAAAGATTGAAGGAAGGAGAAGAAGGGGACGACAGAGGATGAGATGGTTGGATGGCATCACCAACTCAATGGACATGAGTCTGAGCAAGTTCTGGGAGTTGGTGAAAGACAGGGAAGCCTGGTGTGCTGCATTCCATGGGGTGGCAAAGAGTCACATGACTGAGTGACTGAAACACAATAGTATTTGATAAGAAATGCTCAGAGCCATTTTATACATTAATTTGCCAATATAGAGTATAACTGTATTTCTTAGAAGAAAGAGACATTATCTCTTAGCATAGAGAGAATATTACTCAGCCCCCCAAAAACCATAAAACATAATAATAATGAAATAATGCCATTTTTCACAAAATGCATAGCCCTAGGGATGATTATACTAAGTGAAGTCAGACAAAGACAAATACCATATAATATCACTTATATGTGAAATCTAAAAAAATGATACAAATGAACTTATTTACAAAACAGAAACAGACTCATAGACTTAGAAAACAAACTTATGGTTACCAGAGCGGGGTGTATGATAAATTAGGAGTTAGGGATTAACATAGGTACACTATAGTAGGTCCAGCAAGGACCTAGTGTATAGCGCAAGGAACTCTACTCAATGCTCTGTAATAACCTATATGGGAAAAGAATCTAAAAAAGCATAGATTTTTGTATATGTATAGCTGTCACTTTGCTGCACACCTGAAACACAATATTGTGTAAATCAACTGTACTTCAACATATAAAACAAAAATTTTAAAAATACATTAAAAAATAAAGACATTTCTCAGCATGGTCAGCAACTCTCATTAGATGTAGGAGAGATTAGAAAACAAACCATCCAATTCTTTGAAATAGATTTGATACAGTGCCTTTGAGGGAAGTGTTGGATTCAACATTACTGATTGCAAGTTGACAGTGCCATTATATTCCTTCATATCTTCATAATGAAACAGACTTAACCTCACTTTCTGTTCCTGCTGAACTTTATTTCAGATTCATACAAATTGCAAAAAGTCCATCTGTAGTCATTCCTCCTTGTTCTTCTTCCAAACAAAAAACCACCAAAGAATGTCATATGAGTATGGGGATCATGTGCTACTGTGGCAATCATTGACCTTTATTGTTACTGTTGTTGTTTAGTCGCTAAGTCATGTCCAACTCTTTTGTGACCCCTTGGACTGTAGCCCACCAGGCTCCTCTGTCCATGGGATTTCCTGGGCAAGAATACTGGAGTGGGTTGCCATTTCCTTCTCCAGGGGATCTTCCCAGGCCACACTGTTTGATTTGTTGTAAATTATTATATATCTTTCCCACAAAGTTGTTATATCTTCTTTCATATATGCTCTTTATGCACAGTTTTGCCATGCACTTTTTAGAGTTCCAGACTAAGTTGTGTTGAAGTGATCATGAAACCCATGGTGGTTTCCCCCTGATGATGAAAGATTATATATGTAGCCACTGACACACCAAAGGTATAATTAAGAAAACACAGGCTACCAATGTGAGTCTATTACAGACAGGTGGCATTTTTCCAAGGTGATAATATGCATGCTAATATCCAGATAGCCCATCTGGATCCATCTTTTCTGAACAGTAAGTGCCTCTGTAAAACTGGCAGATTTGATGAGTCGGCACAATGCCATACAAACATATGGACAAAACTGTAAACAAGCTGAAGATGTGTAACAAGAAATTTGTTTAATAAAGTAGAATTTCCAGCTGGAATTCAGCTACAAGTGCCTTCTACTAGTTTATGTTTCCAAATCATAAAAATTGATGTCCTTAGAAGGACATTAAAATTAATGAAAAGTAGATGTGTGTGTATGTGCATGCTTGTGCATGTGTATAGGTGTATATAAAGCAATCATATAGATATATTTCTTTGTGAGTGACAATTCAAATCAGAGAAGAAAATAATCTAGGATCATAAAAAGGAAGGAAGGTCTTTGTCACATATGGTGAACAATTTTTCTTCAATTTTAGTATATGCTCAGTGACTTTTACAATCACATGGTTCTTTGAAACCCCATTTAAGAAAATAGTTTAGGGAATTCACTGTCTGTCCAGTGGCTAGGATTCCTCCTTCCAATGCAAGGGGCATGTGTTTTTTTTTTTTTTTTTTTTTTTAAATTTTTATTAGTTGGAGGCTAATTACTTTACATCATTACAGTGGTTTTTGTTATACATTGATATGAATTAGCCATGGATTTACATGTATTCCCCATCCCAGTCCCCCCTCCCACCTCCCTCTCCACCCGATCCCTCTGGGTCTTCCCAGTGCACCAGGCCCGAGCACTTGTCTCATGTCAAGGGGCATGTGTTTGATATCTAGTTGAGGAACTAAGATCCTACAAGCTCCCCCAAGCCATGGTAAAAAAAAAAAAAAAACTTGAAAATTATATACAACAAAAACTTCATGCAAAGTTGTAGATATAGGTATCTGCAAGAGGGAGAAAATCAAGATTATGGCTTTCTATTTTGTATTTCCTTCTAAACTACTACATACACAAAGTGGCAAATAGTGTATGTAAAATTCACCTTCTAAAATTGTTAAATGATTATCTTCTACTTCCATCAACCAGATATTTTGATTCATTTCATTCTGGTGAGGAGAATTATATTATTGTGTTCCAGGGAACTTTATTGCTTACATATTCAAATTATTCTAATGCACATTGAGGAAGATTGTCAAATAGGATTAAGTTAAAACATTTTATACACACACAAAATGTTTACTTGGAGTTTCTTACTGGTCTTTCAGTAGCAGATCACTTCATGGTAAATAGATGGGGTGAAAAATGGAAACAGTAAGAGACTTTATTTTCTTGGGCTCCAAAATCACTATGGACAGTGACTGTAGCCATAAAATTAAGACACTTGCTCCTTGGAAGGAAAGCTATGACAAACCTAGGCAGTGTATTAAAAAGCAGAGACATCACTTTGCCACACGGGTCCATATAGTCAAAGCTATGGTTTTTCCAGTGGTCATGTATGGATGTGAGAATTGGACCATAAAGAAAGCTGAGCACTGAAGAATTGACATTTTTGAATTGTGGTGTTGGAGAAGACTCTTGAGAGTCCCTTAGACTGCAAGAAGATCCAACCAGTCCATCCTAAAGGAGATCAGTCCTGGGTGTTCATTGGAAGGACTGATGCTGAAACAAGCTCCAATACTTGGCCACCTGATGTGAAGGCAACTCATCGGAAAAGCCCCTGATCCTGGGAAAGATTGAGGGCAGGAAGAGAAGGGGGTAACAGAGGATGAGATGACTTGGATGGCAACACCGACTCAATGGAAATGAATCTGAATAAATTCTGGGAGATAGTGAAGGACAGGGAAGAGCCTGGTGTGCTGCAGTCCATGGGGTCACAAAGAGTTGGACACGACTTAGTGACTGAACAACAAAGAGCTTCCCATGTTCTTTTCAGTTCTTACTAAGATTCTGAGAGAGACCGAAGGTAGAAAAATGAATTTTATCTTTGGTCCATGTACACACACACAAAATAACTCAATTTCTCTTTTAGAGAAATTTCTTTGATTTTTTTTAACTGTATGACTTCAAATAAATTATTTTTGTCAAACTGTTAATGATTCAATTATTTTACTGTGACTCTAAATTAGTGGTAGTTGGGAAGAAAATCCACAGATATAATTTATATGATTTGGACAAAGATATGAGGGTCAAAATCTGATCTTAGGCTCTCCAGAACCATTTAACCTAAAGGAATTGGCTGTAAAATCCTTGATTGATAGTTTATTTGCATACAGCAGAAACAAAGGAAACTGAACAGCAAATGATGATTTTGGCACATACTCAAAATATTTTAGACTACAAATTTTAAAAAATGATATGCTAAATCATGTTTCCCAATTTAAAAAGTATGTTGAACTGTGTTTTTAAGGTCTATTATCATTCTTCACCATCATACTGAGAATTTTAATTCTGAAAATAAATTCATAAATCTCAATAGAGCAAATAATACCAATTTGACTGATAAATGTCTTAATCATATATTTTGATTAATAACTTTACATTTGTCTTCCTGAAAACTCAATGCAGATTTTTTATTTATTTTTAAATCTAATGTACCTCTTCAAGTTCACATTTTAACTGGGAGATAAGTTTGACAAATGAAGCATTTGCCAAATTATTGCACTTCTGAAACTATAGTAATTAAGCACTTGAAAATGAGAAAACTGAAGGACAAAGTTTGGGGTCCCTTTTTTTCATTTATATAGATACTCTATTCCAAAATCCTCAGCTTGTTTGTTTGCTTTTTGATTTTCTTCTTCAAGGATGTACCTTTAATGTCATTTTCTTTGAGTGTTGCAAGCTTACTTGGTATATAGCAATATCTTATTTGAGACTCAGCTCCATGCCATACATTTGCTACTGTGGTTTCACAAAATGAATAAGGTCAAGGGACAGTGTTAGGGCCTTCGGAGGGAATATTGGAATTGCCCTCTCGAGATGTACAAGACATACCATGGGAATGTTCACTACACTTGTTCTCATAGGCACAGCCAGTGGGCTTTAACCATTTACTTTCCCCCTCCTGTCATTAACCCCTTCCCTGTCTAGCTTAGTTTCCATGGACTGTCATTCTACTGTCTTTACAATATTCTCCAACCCTCTTCTTTACCCTTTCACTGTGTTCACCCGGCAAGAAGCCAGTCTTTCCAGAGCCATCGTGCATGTTTTTGCAGGTTGTTCACAAATTATGCTGTTTAGATTACAATGTGAATGTTTCTAGGGTACTTCAATGAAACTTCACAATCATGTGCTGTCTCCACACCTGGATATAACTTAATATTCTCTGTATTGTTTTCGGACTCCTGAACATCAGATAAAACACAGTACCATATCACCTGCTTCCGATACAGATTTAAAGTCTCCAATTTAAACTGAGCCATAAACACTACCAAACACTTCTCTTTCCTTCATTCTCTCTCCTATTCTCCAGAGGACCTCTAGTCCATTCTCCTCAAATGTTCGCCACCACCTATTAATCCCCCAATGATCAGATAAACATGAATTTTCCCTTATTAAGAGAAGAAAAGAAATATATTCTGTTAAGGTATTACTGTGAGTTCTAAAATATTAGCAGTATATTTTTCTCCTCCTCACTTTTTAGACTCAAAGCAGAACTCTGCACTCTTAGTAACAATTTTTTCATCTATAATTTGACTTCAGTTCACTCCATCATTCTCAGCAACCAATCTCAACAATCAATTTATACTTCTCTCTTTTTGACCTTCACCATCTTCTAACCTGACTCCTTCCCATTATCATTTATATATCCCCATATCATTTATATATTTAAAAAAGAAAAAGGGAGGAAGGAGGAAAGGTAAGAAATGAGATGAAAACAAGAAAAAGGAAGAAGGAAAGAGAACAGGGAAAGGAGAAAGAGAAAGAGAAGGAAATTCTACTGCATGTATTTCATAACTTTTACAACCAAACTTTATGAATGGGTTATTCATTCTCACTGTCTTATTTCCTTCCTATTTATTTCTAATCCCACTACACCCAGTGTCAGCTACTTCTACGAAATTGCTTATGCAAAGTTCACCTAGAACTTCTCTTTTGTGTACCAATGGTTACTTTTCTGTATTTACCTTATAGTAAGTCCCCTACATACACACAAGTTCTGTTCTGAGAGTGAGTTCATAAGTCCAATTTGTTCATTAAGTCCAACAAAGTTAGCCTAGGTACCCAACTAACACAATTGGCTATATAGTTCCATACTGTAATAAGTTTATAATACTTTTCACACAAAAAATACATAAAAAACACAAAAAATAAAACATTTTAAATCTTACAGTACAGTACCTTGAAAAGTACAGTAGTACAGTACAACAGCTGGCAACGAGAGGCTGGTAGTAGTACCAGCTACATCACTGCTGCTTTTATGCTTGCTTCTGGACATCCTGGGCTTGAAATAAGATACTGTACTACTGTACTCTATACAGTACTGTACAGTAAAGTACACAAAAGCACAACCACTTGTAGAGGATGCACACACATGACAATGTACAGTAGACAATGTGAACTACCTTACTTGATTGGACACATGAACACACTTGAAGGTTTGTATGTAGAGACTTACCATATTTGACTTCTTTGTTGCATTATCAGTGTTGATCATTCCATCTGTCTTACAATGCCTTCTTTAGATTATATGATGTCTCATTTCCCTAGTTTTTCTCTAGTTGCTTAATTCCTTCCCTTCAGCAGCTTCTTATTTCCTTCCCATCCCTTAAATGGTATTATTTTCAAATGTTTATTCTAAACCCTCTTTTTTTTTCTGAATGCTTTCATTTCCACACCTTCAATACATAGATGATGCCTAACATTTAACTCCTGCCTCCATGTCTATTCTCAGTTGCAGAGGCAGATACATATTTCTCAATCGGACACGTTCATGCGTGTCCCATAGAAGCACGGTGTTTAACATGCCCCAAATTCCTTCAACTCATGCTTCCTATTTTGTTCCCCATTCACCGTAACACAATGAATGACATTTTAAGACACTAAGTAACCCCAGTTGGAAATCTGACTTTTTTTGTCTTCACACTGTTCTTCCACAAAAATTCACCAAGCAGTCATTTTTCCTGTTTATTATCTATATAATCTGTCACTTCTTTTCTTCCCCTGCTGTGCCACTGCTTTTATTCATCTTGTTTCAGCCAGAATGACCACCATAAACCTTTTTCCGATATCCACTCTTGTCCCAACCATCCTCCCCTACTGTCAGCCAAAGTCAGCACTCATTATAATAAGGCCACTCTCTGTTTCTTAGACTTACCATGCTGTCTCCCATATCCAGGCCTTTCTACCTCTTCTCATTCTAGTCTAGTTATCCTTCATAGCTTCCATTTCTGGGAAGTCTTACCTGAATCTCAGAGCACGTTTTAGAGTTTTCCCTTACATATTGCTGTAGTACTTTTATCTCATTTATGACACTTAACACAATGAGCTATAGTTATCTGTATAATTGCTTGATTTAGGTTTATTATACCAGGTTACATATGGGCTTCAATCTCTGCCTACCTCTCCAGTCTCTTTCACTCTCTATTCTCAGTGTAGTGCTCAGGCCTTTTCTTTTTGGATCACTTGGCTTCCAGCCACTCCTGAGTCTTTGCTCTTGATGTTCTCAGGAGGGAAATGTCCCCACCTCCAATATGCCTAGTTAACTTCTACTTGTCCCTCGTATATTGAGATACATTTTGCTTCTCCGGGAAAGCTCTATCTAATATTCCATACAGGCATTGACTGACCTGTTTTATTTTCATAACATTTATCAGAGTTTAAGGCTATATGCTTTTGTGAATTATTTGATTAATGTCTATATGCGTCACAAACCTGTAAGTGCCAAAAGAAGAGAGATCTCTAGTGCCTAGTATGTACATTGATCAATTAATGCACAACTAAATATATTATGTGTCTGTACAACCTTCTGTTAAATAAGTAAATAATGACATGTTAGCCTCCAACCAAGCTTAAATAACTTCAAACAGATTAATTTATCACCTTTGAAAAAATCTACATGTTCCTGGAAGAATAATACATAGGACAGAGACATTTTAATAAAAGAATAAAGAGGCAAACTGAGTCTAGTTCCTAGTTATAATGCTTGAGGAAGTCACCACTAGTTAGGGCATCAGAGTGTGTTTTCTTATTTGTAAAGTAAAAATCATACTAGCACCTATCTCATAGGATAGTTGTAAAGATTAAGTACTTAGCACATTGCATGTAACTAAAATAAGCAATCAGTAAGTATTATTCATTCAATTTCTTTCAATGAATATGAATTGTAACAAGCATACACAGATGTAGGAAACAAACTTATGGTTAATAGGAGGGAAAGGGGAGGGATAAGTTGGGAGATTGGGATTAACATATACACATTACTATATATGAAATAGATAGCTAATGAGGACCTACCGTGTAACATGAAGAACTCTATTTAGTATTCTGTAATGATCTATATAGGTACAGAACCTAAAATAGAGTAGATATGTGTATATCTATAACTGATTAACTTTGCTGTACTGCAGAAAGTAGCACAAGTTGTGAATCAACTATACTCCAATAAAAATTCAAAAGAAAAAAAAATAGATGTGAGCTCATGCATACATGCTTAGTTGCTCAATTTTGTCCAACTCCTTGTGATTCCATGGACTGTAGCCCACCAGGCTCCTCTGTCCATGGGATTCTCCAGGCAAGAATACTGGAGTGGGTTGCCATTTCTTCCTCCAGGGGATCTTCCTGACCCAGGGATCGAACCCACGTCTCCTGCATTGACAGGTGGATTCTTTCCTACTGAGCCACCTGGGAAGCCCCATGATAAGAAGATGCTAGCTACAAACACCAGCACCTGAATTTGGGTCCCATTTTAAGTGCTAAAATCAGATCCTGGAGCTCTAGCTCATCCTGTCAAAATGCTACTATTCTTCCAGACATGATTATAGTTCATTCAAAAAAGTATTTCTGAATACTTCATATTTCTCTTTACTATTTTATTTTCAAAGATGGTACAGATGGGGTAAACACGTCACAGATCAGGCTTTTGTAAACTAGGCTTTAACGGTCTTAAAATTTATAATCTTACTTAGTAGGGCTTTGTTCTGGTTTTAGCTCTTGCACTTTTAAGTAACCTCCAGCAGTGAGAAACTATCATAATGAATTCCTGAAACCATATGTTTATGTATTTGTGTATGCATATGTATAAAAATATTATTGTATTAATTGCCTTGGTTTCACTTTTTACAATTTAAAGAGCTTTCTATATAAGCATACAGAACTCTGGTTCATTTTTTTTTTTTTTTTTGCTTCGTTCTCTTTAATAGGGGCAAAGTATTCTATTGTACTTTGATTTTTATGATGAATTTTATTTTACCTTTAGTTTGACCTAATCATCACTGATGATCATTTACAGTCTTTTGCTATTTCAGTGTTCAGTGAAAATACTGATCACCATATCTTGTCTATGAGTGTAATCAAGGAGCAATCTCTAAACAATGAATTTGTTGAATCAAAAGGTCTATGTTTTTTGTTTTCACTTTGAAGTACACTTAGTAGTTCCTTGTTGAATGAATAAATGCATGGATGAATGATTTTGGAATATATGTAACAAAATATTTTGGGGTGATAATGTGAGGACCTCTGCATTTGACCAATTTACTGTTTTTTCATAGTTTTTAATTTTATGTAAAAGACTTGTGTAACTGGCTACCCAGAAATGGTTCAAATACTATATTTTTTGATAAATTTGCTGTTATTGAAATATTTCACTGCTTCTAGCTTAACCCACATTTAATGTTTTCTTCATCCTTCCCCAGGCCTACATGTCTGAAAGCAAAATAAAAGCCCTGTCAAATTTGAACATCAGGTCAGCTCTTAGCCTTTTTCACAATTTTTGAAAGAATGCCCATCTACTTACCACTTCATCCCTTTATTAATTGTATTTCACCTGTCTCTTTACCTCTATTTACTTGATCCTCCCAAATCCGAGCATTTTATTGTATGTCATTAGAGAGAATATCATAATTTGCATGACCCATGTTCTCAGAATTATGTCTTTCCATTAGTTTGGGATAATATGAAAAAAAATTATGAGATATATGAGAAAGTTACCAGATATATCTAATTCTAAGGAAAACTAGGTCTTCCCTGGTGGCTCAGTTGGTAAAGAATCTGCCTGCAATGTGGGAGACCCCAGTTTGATCCCTGGGTCAGGAAGGATCCCTGGAGAAGGAAATGACAGCCCACTCCCGTGTTCTTGCCTGGAAAATTCCCATGGGCAGAGAAGCCTGGTGGGCTACAGTCCATGGGGTCACAAGAGTCGGACACGACTTAGCAACTAAACCACGACCACAAGGAACAGTAATTCTGAGCAAATGCTCTTTTTTAGCCACATGTTTTACTTGTTGAGAAATTAACTCAAACTATAAAGAGGGAGAAAGGAGAAAACGTTATAGGAGGGTAAATACAAGATCTGGGCTCATCTTCAAACAATCAGCTAGGATATACTAACCAAAGCAAAATACTTCCATCCATCTATTCACCCACCCAACCATCCATCACACCATGGTGCCCGGGATGATTTGTTTTACACTTCAAAGCTGCCTTTCATATCCCTTTGAACCTGATTTCACTGAGAAGAGTTTGCGGTTGGGAAAAGGAATGATGAGGTAGCATTTGCTGGGGGAAAGGCTCCATATGATATTCTCTGAGCCTTACCTCCTTTTAGGGTAGGCTCTTTCCTAACTGAATATGGGTATTCCCTATAAAGCAATCCTACCCATTCCTATTGAGTATTATTGATAGTTTTTGCTTTCCACCCCTATGGATTTCTTGTGAATATTTTGTTCTTCCCCCAACTGAAGAGGGTGTAAGTCTGCAATTTCCCATGTTAGCCACTAGATGGCGAATGTGCAACAGTAAGCCAAAATGCAACTGTGTTTTCAGAACCCCCAGGGAAAATCAAACAGATTGAGAATTCCCAGTAGTCTCTTATGATCTTTTGTATTTAAAAAGTGAAATACAGTTGTTTTAAGACATAACATAACAACACTATCAGTGAAATAAAGAGTAAATTGAAACTACTAAATGCAAACATGAAAACATATCTCTGGCAATTTGTTAGCACATTCTTAAAAACAAGCATTCAGATCCTTCATTGCTTAACAAAAATCGCCTCAATTTCAAAGTCAAAAGATATAATTAGTAGTTCAGAAGAATGCCATATATTGCAAGTGGATAAAGGGATTCCTCTTGGATATGTTTCTAGGTTCATGTTATGAGATACTTGTTGGGATTTAAAATGACCTCATAGGGCTAGATATCTATCAGAGTTCCTAGCTTTATGGACATTCTTAAGAATGTAACTTGCCTATATATCTTTATTCCTTTTGACTCAGTAATTTCACATCTGAGAGACTAAGCGAACAGTGCCAAGAATAGAATATTTACACAACTTTCTTTAAAGCATTATAATATATGAACAACAGAAACAACTAAAATGTCTGATAATAGGGGAAAATGAAGAAATGTTTGATACTTCCATAAGATGGAATATTATGTTTTTGAGTAAAACTATGTTTATTTAAATTTTGAAATAATACAGAACATAATTATGGTGCACCCATGGCTGATTCATGTCAATGTATGGCAAAAACCACTACAATATTGTAAAGTAATTAGCCTCCAATTAAAATAAATTAATTAATTAAAAAATGATTTTAAATGTCTATATGGTATATTTAAAAATAGTATGCTATTCATAACATGAATTGTTGAAGAGAGAAAGACCGTGGATTACTTTTCCTTCTTCCTACGTTTCCTTGTTTTCCAAATTGTTTATAATTTTTCTAAATAATCTGTCATGAGCATGCATTATTTTATAATCTGAAAAATAAAGCAAATACTTAAAGAGAGAAAAGGTATATTAGTAGACCAAGGCATGTCAACAAATTGAAGGTATAGCCAAAATATAAGAGAAGTTGATGTTTTAGTTTTTCTCTAATGATTTACTTTTAGAGATGATGGGGGAAAAGGACATAAGATAAGGGCATCTTGAAATAAATAACTTCTACCTGTTCAAGCAAAGCTAACTTCTTCCTCTTTGCAAGGGAAGTATGTAGTCCCTCTTTAGAGACATGAATTTATTTCTAGAAAAATCTGAATTGGGATAGAGTGAGAGGTAAAGTAACATTACCCTTTGTATTATTGTTTACAACATATTCTTTTATGGCAGATAAAGTTGACAAATTAATATCTGTTTCCCTGCATTATGTCTGCTCTTTATGGTATCTTTTCATTCATGAATTCATTAAAAAATAATTGTTTAGCACTTACAGCCAGTCAGATATTATTCTAAGTACTAGAGATACAGTTGTGAATGAAATAACTCTTAAGAAACAACAATAATAAACAAGTAACCAAATAAATATATAATTTAGGAGGAAAGAAAATTATTATGTATCTTTATAAAAACTCATGTTAAATATGTCCCAAATAAGAAAAAATATTTTATGTAATTTCAGATTTCTAAGCAAACACTGAACATGATTCCATATTCATATTGATTAGGTAGGGTTGTGAGGTTTAACAAAGTAATTTAATACTGTCAGCCTTATTTAAATAATTTGCCTTTATAATTTTTTAAATAGACATTTTACCTGAATTTTTAATGATTCTCTTTAAGGTTTATTTAATAATACACAACTTTCTCAAACAATACAAAAAAATGGAAACAGTGACAGACTTTATTTTCTTGGGCTCCAAAATCACTATGGACAGTGACTGCAGCCATGAAATTAAAAGACACTTTGCTCCTTGGAAGGAAAGCTATGACAAACCTAGACAGCATATTAAAAAGCAGAGACATCACTTTGCCAACAAAGGTCCATATAGTCAAAGGTATGGTTTTTCCAGTAGCCAATATGGATGTGAGAATTGGACCATAAAGAGTGCCAAATTGATGCTTTCTAACTGTGGTGTTGGAGAAGACTCTTAAGAGTCCCTTGGACTTCAAGGAGATCAAACCAGTCAATCCTAAAGGAAATCAGTCCTGAATATTCATTGGAAGGACTGATGCTGAAGCTCCAATACTTTGGCCACCTGATGCAAAGAACTGACTCACTGGAAAAGACCCTGATGCTGGGAAAGATTGAAGGCAAGAGGAGAAGGGGACAACAGAGGATGAGATGGTTGGATGACATCACTGACTCAATGGACATGAATTTGAGCAAACTCCAGGAGTTGGTGATGGACAGAGAAACCTGGTGTGCTGCAGTCCATGGGGTTGCAAAATTGGACACAACTGAGCAACTGAACTGAACTGAACACAACCCAAAAATGACTGGTTCAATGAATTATAGATCTATAATCTGTTATCCACTGGAGAAGGAAATGGCAACCCACTCCAGTATTCCTGCCTGGGGAATCCCATGGACAGAGGAGCCTGGTGGACTACAGTCCATGGGATCACAAAGAGTCAGACATGACTTAATAACTAAACAACAAAAACAAATCTGTTACCCACAATTAAAAAAAAAAAAAAAAAAAAAACCTCTGGAAACTGAAAGCTTTACTCTTAAATCATTTGGTGGCAAAACCTGGTATTATCTAAACTAATATGACTCCAAAACCTGACCTGAGCTGATGTGTGTCTAGCTATGGTTTTTATGTATCCCATGTAGTATAAATATTCATACGTTTTGCTTCAGAAATATTTATGCATTTGATTATGTGGTACTGTCATATGTGATATAAGATATTCTATGCAACTATTATTTTTCTAAAATTCAAAAAATTCTAAACTGTAAACAGCATTTGTCCTCAAGAGAGATAAGCAAATTGAGGAATTAAATTAAGGTTGTCTTAATAAGTCCACTTGATCTCTCCACCTCTTATTTGAGATAGAAGACTCAAGTCACAGTGTGCTAGGATCCATAAATTAACTTTCTCTGTATCAGCCTAACTAAATTAGGCAATTCATAATGCTTTTTATATTTTATTGCATTGAAAAATAAAGGGAAAGTGAGATGTGAGATAAAGGATCATCAGTCTCACAACATAAAATAGAGGAAACCAGAAAAACACATTAAAATACGGAATACACAGCAGGTATGAACAGATAGCCTGGAGAAGGGAATGGCAACCCACTCCAGTATCCTGAAGAATCCCATGGACAGAGGAGCCTGGTAGATTACAGTCCATGGGGTCAAAAAGACTCAGACATGACCAAGCGACTAACACACACACACACACACCAACAGATAGTTCATAAAAAAGTTGTACCTTGTGCTGTGCTTAGTTGCGTCTGACTAAGCACTCATTGTAACTTCATGGACTGCAGCCCACCAGGCTCCTCTGTCCCTGGGGATTCTCCAAGCAAGAATACTGGAGTGGGTTGCCATGTCCTCCTCCAGGAGACCTTCCCAACCCAAGAATTAGAACCCGGGTCTCCAGCATTGCAGGCGGATTCTTCACCACTGAGCCACGAGGGAAATCCAAAAAGGGAAGAAATAACAGTGAAATTAGCCTCCAAACCAATTAGCCTTAAACATACATAAATATAGTAAATTCCACTTATAAGAGACATGCAAATAAAGCTTCACTGAATAACATTTCTCATTTCTTAGTATGGCAAAATTTCAAAAGCTTGACAGTAAGTTTGTTGACAAGGTTGTGGGGAAAGTTCACTCTCATATAATGCCAATGGGAATGCAAAATAGTATTAATCCTATGGTGGAAAATTCAGCAATATTTAACAAAAGTAAATATGTGTTTGCCTTTTGAATCAACAATCCCACTCCAAGGCATTTCTACAGTGATTAAGAGGAAAAGACATGTGCTCAAGTTTATTCACTGTGGCATTATTTATAATCACAACATATTGGAAACAACCTAAATGCACACATTTGGAAGATTATTTGAACAAAAGCTGGTACATCTAAGCTATAAAATAAAGAAACTATCAATCAATGAATACCAAGTACTTTCCAGAATGTCATTAAATGAAAAAGAAAAAAGTTGCAGAATACTGTATAATGGGTATTACATTTTGTGTAAGAAAGAAGGGACATATGAAGTGTGTATCTGCCTGTCCTTATTTTTATAAAAGGAAACACAGGAAAGATAATCCAGAAACTAATTAAATTGATACCTACAGCCTGTGGGTGATCATGTAAGAGTGATAGAGAATGATACTTCAAGTATTCTGTTAATATATAGTATTGGTTTCCAAGCTATGTGAATATTTTACATATTCAAAAACAAAATTTAATTGGCAAGACTAGAAAAGAAGTTAAAATTGAATATGAAGATAAATAAATGGATGCAATTATTAATCAAATTAATTATAAATCAACACATAGAATTAAACCAAGTAACATTTGAATATATTATCCTGACTACATATATCCTCACTGCAATATATTATAAAATCACAACGAACTGCAAAGACATCAAGAGCTTTACTTCGTAGGTTTTTTATTGGCAGTTGTGTGCAGGAGTAATTATAAAACTAATGCAAACTATAGAATTAAGTGAATATATTGATATTTAGGAGGGAATAGAGTTCTAAAGTAGGAAAAGGAAAATATAAATATGGAATAGGCTATAAAGAAGAAAAATCCTCAGCTATGGGATGAATATTAGAGGTATTAGTATGAACTCATGAACTAAAAGCCTTGCTCAGTGAAAAGTTCTAAGAGCAATGATATCCCAGGAACAGTAACAACACCTATTGCTCAGATCTTGGTTTCTAAATGTTACCGTCCATTCAGAGAACCACAAAGCACTCTTTCCTTGGAGAAAGAGCTGATTTAGTCTGAGGAGGGAAAGTATGGGGAGGGAAAGTATGAAGTGAGACAGTACACTCTTTTTAAGATACAAAAGGAGAAATATCAAAAGGCTATGGGGACCAATTTGAAGAGGAATCCACTAAATCATTTTTGAAGCAAGTTGACTATTAAAAATTATAATTATAGCAATAGGTTGAAACACACTGAATTAAAAAAAAACTCATGAATATATAGTGACATTAAAAGGGATGAGTTGGGAGAAAAGTTCTTTATAGAAAATTCTATCATACTGTATTAAAAAGATAGAATTTGTAAACCAACATTTTACAAACACCACTGTAATAATTGCTTCAGTCAAAAATATCAAATCAATGGACAGAGGCTTGAGGAACAAGATATTCACAGAGTCTAAAAATATCACCTGACAGATCACTTAATAATTACAAAGGAAAAAGCTACTTCTACAAGAGAAATCTGTTGGATACCATATTAATCAAGTGCTCAGACTTCACATTACCAATAATGGGACAGTATTGCTTCCTGATATGATGTAATGAGAGTGAAACAACATCTATGTGTATTTCTGTCAAAAATGTTCATACTAAATCCGATCATGAAGCCATCAGACTAGTGATAGATAATATGGAAAACAATTTGTGTGGAGTCCTCAAAAATGTCAGTCCCATGAAAAACAAATGGGAGAAAAATACAAAAGAGAAAATGGCTAGGTAACTACTCTAGATCAAAGACACTGAACAGAACATGAAAACACTGATTTGATTCTTAATACAGAAATAAACACCTATAAAGGACAACTGAGGAAATATAAGTATTGATTGTATATTAAACAACAGTATTATATTAAAGTGTTGAGTATTATTATTATACTCTTGTTATAATAAGAGTCACTCTCGTGACCTTGTTTTTAGAAGATATATGGTGAAGAATTTAGGAGTGAATTATTATGAAATAGATACCATACCTCTACCAAAAACACAAGAGACAACTTTAAACATGGACCTCACCAAATGGTCAATACCGAAATCAGATTGATATTTTTTGCAGCCAAAGATGGAGAAGCTCAATACAGTCAGCAAAAGCAAGACCAGGAGCTGACTGTGGCTCACATCATCAGCTCTTTATTGCAAAATTCAGACTTAAATTGAAGAAAGTAGGGAAAACCACTAGACCATTCAGGTATGACCTAAATCAAATCACTTATGATTATACAGTGGAAGTGACAAATAGATTCAAGGGATTAGATCTAAAAGAGTGCCTGAAGAACTATGGGTGGATTCATAATATTGTACCAGAGGCAATGACCAAAACCATCCCAAAGAAAAATAAATGCAAAAAGGCAAAGTGGTTGTCTGAGGAGTCTTAAAAATAGCTGAGGGACTTCCCTGGTGGCCCAGTGGCTAAGACTGCACTCCCAATGCAGGGGCCCAGGTTCAATCCCTGGTCAGGGAACTAGATCCCACATGCCACAACTAAAGATCCACATGCTGCAACTAAGACCCAGTGCAGCCAAATAAATTAAAAAAAAAATAGCTGAGAAAAGAAGAGAAATGAAAGGCAAAGGAGAAAAGGAAATATACACTCATCTGAATGCAGAGTTCCAAAGAATGGCAAGGAGAGATAAGAAAGCCTTCCTAAGTAATCACTGCAAAGAAACAGAGGAAAACAACAGAGTGGGAAAGGCTAGGGATCTCATCAAGAAAATCAGAAATACAAAGGGAACATTTTATGCAAAGATGGGCATGATAAAGGACAGAAATTGTAAGGACTTGAAGAAGATAGTAAGAAGTGGCAAGAATACACAGAACTATAAAAAAAGGTCTTAATGACCTGGATAACCATGATGGTGTGATCACTCACCTAGAGCCAGACATCCTGGAGTGTGAAGTCAAGTGGGCCTTAGGAAGCATTACTATGAACAAAGCTAGTGGAGGTGATGGAATTCCAGCTGAGCTATTTAAAATCCTAAAAGATGATGCTGTTAAGTGCTGCACTCATATGCCAGCAAATTTGGAAAACTTAGTGGCTACAGGAGTGAAAAAGGTCAGCTTTCATTTCGATCCCAAAGAAAGGCAATGCCAAAGAATGTTCAAACTACTGCACAATTGCAGTCATTTCACATGCTAGCAAGGTAATATTCAAAATCCTTCAAGCTAGTCTTCAACAGTACATGAACTGAGAACTTTCAGATGTACAAGCTGGATTTAGAAAAGGCAGAGGAACCAGAGATGAAATTGCCAACATCCCTTGGATTATAGGAAAAGCAAGAGAGTTTCAGAAAAACATCTTCATGCTTCACTGACTACATTAAAATGACTGTGTGGATCATAACAAACTGTGGGAAATTCTTAAAGAGATGGGAATACCAGACCACCCTACCTGCCTCCTGAGAAATCTGTATGCAGGTCAAGAAGCAACAGTTAGAAATGGACATGGAACAACAGACTGGTTCCAAATTGGGAAAGGAGTATGTCAAGGCTGTATATTGTCACCTTGCTTAATACTGGACTGGATGAATCACAAGCTGGAATCAAGATTGCTGGGAGAAATATCAATAACTTCAGATATGCAGATGACACCACCCTTATGGCAGAAAGTGAAGAGGAACTAAAGAGCCTCTTGATGAAGGTGAAAGAGGAGAGTGAAAAAGCTGGCTTAAAACTCAACATTCAAAAAACTAAGATCATGGCATCTGGTCCCATCACTTCATGGCAAATAGATGGGGGAAAAAATGGAAACAGTGGCAGACTTTATTTTCTTGGGCTCCAAAATCACTGTGGATGGTGACTGCAGCCACGAAATTAAAAGATGCTTGCTCCTTGGAAGGAAAGCTATGACAACCTAGGTAGTGTATTAAAAAGCAGAGACATTACTTTGCTGACAAAGTTCCATCTAGTCAAAGCTATGGTTTTTCCAGTAGTCATGTATGGATGTGAGAGCTGGACCATAAAGAAGGCTGAGCACCAAAGAACTGATGCTTTCAAACTGTAGTGCTGGAGAAGACTCTTGAGAGTCCCTTGGACAGCAAGGAGATCAAACCAGTCAATCCTAAAGGAAATCAACCCTGAATATTCATTGGAAGGACTGATGCTGAAACTCCAATACTTTGACACCTGATGTGAGGAGCTGACTCATTGGAAAAGAGTGATGCTGGGAAAGATTGAGGGCAAGAGGAGAAAGGAGTGACAGAGGATGAGATGGTTGGATTGCATCATTGACTCAATGGACATGAATTTGAGCAAACTCTGGGAATTAGTGAAAAACAGGGAAGCCTGGAGCGCTGCAGCCCATGGGGTCACAAAGATTCGGACATGACTGAGCAACTGAAGAACAAGATGCAATACTCTCAAAGTAAGCACCAAGTACGTATGGAGTTTGGGGAGACACACACATATAAAAAAAGAGAAAATACTCAAATGTGAAATCATCTTATGTTAGTAACTGGTAAATCTAGGTGAAGGGTATGTGGTAGTTCACCATATTATTCTTGAAACTTTTGTGTAAGTTCAATATTTTTCAAAATAAAAAAGTTGTAGGGAAATATAGGTAGGAGTTATATATATTCTGATGATGACCTCACTACCAGATGGCATATAACAATGAAAGCTAGTATCTGGCTGAGTTCTGCCATACATTATCAAGCAAAAAAGAAAAGTCATACAATTTGTTCTTCCATGTACTTTGAAGTCCTTATCATTTATCTCCTTACAAATTTAGGTAATATTTTGCACGTAAGGTGTAAATTTTACTTTAGAAATGGATGAACCCATATTCTGATGGCAGGATCAGCAAGTCTTCTAATTTCGTAAGACAAGATTCCCGTATTTAAGGTGGAGGATTCGTGTCAGTCCAGTGTCTTGGATCTAGTGAGTTTTCTTGAAGTGGTCAGGTGACTGAGCTTCCCAGATCCTTGTTCACAAGGGTTGGAGTTTCCTGCACAACTTTCTTATTCTTATTGTTCAGTCACTATATCATGACCGACACTTTGCAAACCCCTGGACTGCAGCACACCAGGCTCGTCTGTCCTCTTCTCTCTCTCAGACTTTGCTCAAATTCATGTCCACTGAGTTGGTGATGCTATCTAACCACCTCATCCTCTGTCACACTCAATCTTTCCCAGCATCAGGGTCTTTTCCAATGAGTCAGCTCTTCACATCAGGTAGCCAAAGTATTAGAGCTTCAGCTTTAGCAACAGTCTTTCCAATGAATATTCAGGGTTAATTTCTCTGAGGATTGACTGGTTTGGTCTGCTTGCAGTTCAACTTTCCAGCCATCTAGAATTTTGAACTATTCTAATATTATCAGCAATAACTTATTTCTTAATGTCCTTTGCAACAACATGGATACACATAGAGAGTGTCATTGCCTTTTTACACAGTTCATGAAGTTCTCACAACAAGTATACTGGGGTGGTTTGCCATTCCCTCCTCCAGTGGATCTTGTTTTTTTCTGAACTCTCTTCACTATGACCTATCTGTCTTGGGCAGCCCTACATGACATGGTTCATAAATTCATTGAGTTACACAAGCCCCTTCGCCATGACAAGGTAGTGATCCCTGATGCTGGGAAAGATTGAGGACAGAAGGAGAGGATGGTGTCAGAGTGAGAGAATCAATTCCTAGGCAGGTTGATAAGAAGTCTGGGGTCCCAAGGAGGAGAAAGGGGTCTGGGGCTCTCAAGGAGGAGATAGGGGTCTGGAATTCTCAAGGAGGAGGAAAGGACAAATGTTTTTTCTACATTCCTTAGTAAGGATTATATAACAATAATGTATCCTGCTTGAGGACATGTTTCTCCTTCCTGAAAACCTTCTGACTAATCCTGTTATCTTAAAATGTATATTGTGGGAGTGGGTCTAGTAAGATCTTTACAACCTTGAGACATTCTTTTGATTTATTGTAATAACTAATTTAAAAAGTATATAACTCCCTTGCTAACACTAGCGAGGGGGGCACTCTCCATCCCCCTTCTGATGTCTATGTCAGAAGCTTTCTCTGTCCCTTTTCACTTTAATAAAACTCTGCTATACAAAAGCTCTTGAGTGATCAAGCCTGGTCCCTGGTCCCAAAGTTAAATCTTTTCAGAGATCATGAATCCAACACCATTCACTGTAAGCTACCAAGAAGATGAGATGGCTGGATGTCATTGCCAATGCAATGAGCATGAACTTGGGCAAACTCTGGGAGATGGTGAGGGACAGGGAAACCTGGCATGCTGCAGTCCATGGAGTTGCAAAGAGTCAGATACGACTGAGTGACTGAGCAACTAAATAACAGAGAGTGTCATACTGAGTAAAATAAGTCAGACAGAGGACAAATATCATATGACATCCTTTATATGTGGAATCTAAAAATAAATGATACCAATGAACTTACAATATAGAAAGACTCACAGAGTTCAAGAATGAGCTTATGGTTGGCAGAGGGGAAGGATGGGGGGAAGGGATAGTTAGGGAGTTTGGGATGGATATGTACACACTGCTATATTTAAAATAGATAACCAACAAGGACTACTGTATAGCACAGGGAACTCTGCTCAATGTTATGTGGCAGCCTGAATGGGAGGGGAGTTTGGGGAAAATGGATACATGTATATGTATGCCTGAATTCTTTCACTATTCATCTGAAACTGTCACAACATTGATTGTTAATTGGCTATGCTTAGTTGCTCAGTCATATCTAACTCTTTGCAACCCCATGGACTGTAACCTGCCAGATTCCTCTGTCCATGGGATTTCCCAGGCAAGAATACTGGAGTGGGTTGCCATTTCCTTCTCCAATCAGCTATACCTTGATACAAAATAAGTTTAAAAAGATAAAATGGATAACCAACAAGGAATAAAAAAAAAACTTATTTCTTATGCTAATTAAAAAACCCTATGTTGTACATCTAGATAGAAATACTCGCGAAACTTGAAGCATACCCTTGAAATGATAACTATCCATTACAGGAATGTGGATCTCCAAATAAGAGTACTCCAGGTGCTAACTAACTCCATCTGGGTTATACATTAATGTTGACCCACATCCATATTTTCATTACTTGAATTATATACAAGTGTTTAAAAAAAATTTGGCCCAAATAATGTAAGCCCTATGCTTTACTTTTGAAAAATAATTATATTTTCTTTTTTAAGTAAGATATTTGTTATCCTTAGTTGTTATCCTTAGTTGGATGCTTAGTAAGGATCCAAAGGTATCCTTAGTATCAATTCATGAATTGATTCATTGATTTATGAATTTATGAAATCAATATTTAACTCACAAAATTGAGTGGTTTTTATGTATTGGAATATTGTGCTGTGTGTAAAAGACACAAATAGAGATCAGACATGGTACTTGCCATCAAGCTGATGGTAGAAACTGAAATGTATAATGTGATAAGTTCTATAAAGAAAGAGTTAGGGAACGTTTCACAGAGAAGTTGACCTTTCTTCTGGTTTTTCCAAGGACAAGAAAACAACAGGTGAGGAAAGGCATTGGGAGTAGGAAATTGGATATGCAAAGGTATGTCAACCAAGATGCGTTATGGAAAATTCAAAGAATTGTGAATAGTCAAATGTGGCATAAAAGAAAATAGGTTAAAAAATAAATCAGGGTCAAATTGTGATGTCCCATTTTCTGTCACTTTAAATTACTTAGATTTGCTGTCTAGGCCTAACTCAATCAGCATTTTATAAAATTGCTTGTTCGTAAAAATCACCTGGCACTTGCAAACCATACGGATTCTTATACCTTAAGTTCCTATGGAATTTATGCCTGAGTAAGGCTAAAGTGAGTCTTTGATCAGCGCTACTTTAAACAGGCTCCCCACACATGGGGAGATTCATAATATGGCAAGTTTGGTAAATAATATCTTGAACCAATTTTATCCCATTTTTTTTCTGTTTAATATATTGAGCTTCCACAAGATATCTCACTTGATAAACAGGAATCTGCTGATTTCTATTTTATTTCTGCAAATCACTGCTTTAAGCAGCAGAAGGGGAATGCAATATTCAAATTCATGGTTTAGAAATATAATTGGCAATAGTGTGAAGGATATTATGCATATGGAAGAACTGAGGCAGAAAGTCAATTTAAGAATTCTCTACAATAGATTAGATAGAACATAATGAGGGCTTCTGTCAGGTTTCAGTAGTGGGAATGGATATGAGGGAATAGATTCAGGCTGTACTTAGTAGGCACAATGCACAGGGCTAGTTTTGATTGTAAGCAAGGTGTGAGTGAGATGATTCTGAAATGACCCCTAGGGGACTTCCCTGGTGGTACAGTGGATAAGAATCTGCCTGTCAATGCAGGGGACGCTGGTTTGATCCCTGGTCCAAAAAGATTCCACAAGTCACAGAACAACTACTGAGCCTGAGCTCCAGGGCTTGCAAGCCACAACTACTGAGCCCATGTGCTGCAACAACTGAAGACCATGCCCCCTAGAGTCCATGCTCCACAAGAGAAGCCACTGAAATGAGAAAACCATGCATAGCAAGGAAGAGTAGCCCTCACTCACCACAATTAGAGAAAGCCTGCACATAGCAATGAAGACCCAGCACAACCAAAAATAAACAAATATTTTTTTAAGTGAAAAGGAGCAGCTGAAATTAATTTTTTAAAAGTAGAAATGACTCTTAGGCTTTTAGTTTTGGTGACTAGGTAGATGGTGAATCCATTAAATGGGAAAAGAAAAATGAGGTAAAGTGGCAAGTTTGGTATGACAGTTCAATTTGAGGTAGCTTCAGTATACATAAACAGAGCAGGCAGTTTTCTCATTCGTAATCAAAAATAAAAGTCTGGGACTCAAGAAAGAGGAGCTGAAAATACGAATTTATGGAACATTCATTTCTAGGGCAAGAAAGAAAGTGAAAGTGAAGTTGCTCAGTCGTGTCCATCTCTTTGCGGCCCCATGAACTATAGCCAGCCAGACTTCTCCATCCATGGAATTTTCCAGGCAAGAGTACTGGAGTGGGTTGCCATTTCCTTCCCCAGGGGATCTTCCTGACCCAGGGATCAAACCCAGGTCTCGGCAAGGGTTTATTTTAATCTAGGCTTTAGGAGTATATGGAACCTCTGAAAATGTACGTAAATATTATACACACACACACACACACATACACACACATATCTATATACATTTTTCTGAAAAGAGGGACCTAGGTTTAATTTGATTTTTTAAAAGGTCCCTGACCCCCAAAACAGATAAAATCTAATCTAGGTAGTAGTTCAAAGTGAACTTGCATAAAATCATAAATTTGAGCATTATTTGCATTTGGATTATTTTGTCCTCACTTAGGGGTGTGAGAGCTCCCTTGGATTTTCCCCAAGAACATAATTCCTATTTGTAATACTACACAAATGAGAAATTTAGGTTTTTGAATAATCATCTTCTGTATAAAACTCACATACTTATTAATATTAGAGCTACCAGTACAATTTCACTGGAGATGTCTTCATGTGTATTTTGAATGTCTGAGATTACTTGGGAGAAGATTTAATGATAAGCCTTATTTGACCAGGTCCTGAAGTCACAGCAAAACTCACTGTTCTAACTTAGTAATTACTCTAAACTTCAAAGAAGAGGTATAGTGTGGATGGGCTTACCCATAACTGCAAAGAGAGAGTAGAGTAGAAGAACTTATTTCATCCCATATTGTAACATATGAATAAAAATATGTCCCTGGAAATAAGTTTTCAATCCTCCTTTTTGAGAGAGTGTTTCTTTAAATCTATTTTTAAAATCAAGGATGCTATTTATACCATCATAAGTTCATTGCACACAATTTTTTATATGGTAAGCTTGAATGAATTTAAAGAATATTTCTAACTAATAACAGAAATGATTTCCAATGTCTCAAAAAATAACAGAGTGTCAGTTCCTGTGAAGACAGAGTAAACATATTCCACTCTGGCTCTCCCCTATACTGAAAGCAACTAAAATCCCTTAGATTGAATGAAGCAGCTATGTGGGGTGTCTGAAAAATAAATGGTAGCAAGATGGAGCTGGGAAAAAAGCACAACTGGAAGAATGAACAATCTGGCACCGAGTCACCAATTTTTCTTCTTTTTTCACTTCTGTAGGTCCTGACTTAGACTCAAATATGGCCTTTTACTGGAATTGCAACAAGTACAGATAGAAGTTCAGGAGAAGTCATCTCTTTCTGGTCTGAGTCAGGGGAAGGAGAATATCACAAGCCCCATTTCTGGTACCTCAACCCTGTTGTAGTGGTGCAGCAATAGGCAAGAAGGCACCTAAAACTCTGAGGACAAAAAATTCTTTATTACTGGAAGAACTGTGGCCTAAAGATAGTGTGGGGGCAAGTCTGTTGCTTTTTCTTTCTCTACCCTCCTGCCACTTGACCCTAGAAACAAAGCCAGATACAGAAATTTGTGACAAAGCAGAAAGAAAAAACACCCTGGTTTTCTAATGCAATAACCAGGAGGCAGGACCTTTGTGAGATGGAGAATATGAGGGAGATCAGGGAGAAGAAGGGACTTGAAAATGGGATCCCATAAAGTTGCCAGTGTATTCTGGACTCGTATCCAAATTGTCTGTGCATCATATATGACCCTATAGAGCATACCCAAAGTCTCAGACTGGCCTCTTGGTAGTACACACAGTGGACAGATGCAAATAGTACTGTTAAAGCTTTGTAAACTGAACTTAGATTAGAACCACAGCCAAAAGAAGGCAAGTTGAAACATGTGGCCTAAATCTAATTGGTTCAATTGACAATTAAAAAGAAAACTCATAGGACTTTTTAAAGACTCAGAATCTTTGTAATATTAAAAATGTCCAAGAGGCAATTAAAATATGTTCAATATCAAAGACCAGGAAATTCTCACAAATTCTCAAGGGAAAACACAATTAGCTGACATTCACCCTGAGATGACCCAAATGCTATAATTATCCAATAAATAAATAAAACCCACTCTACGTAGCTATTATAACAATGCCTTGTGAACTAAGGGGAAGTAGTCCTGAAGGGGAAAGAAAACTAGAAAGACTTAGAAATATAAGAAAAATAAATGTGACTTTAAAAAATGAAAATTAGAGAAATTCAGATTTCACCAAACATAATCATCCATGGTTCTCCTAGAAAGTGGAAATAGGAACTTCTGAGACACTGCTCCTCCATAAAAACAATGAAGAAACAGGCAAAAATTGTCAAAATCAACATTTTTTAAACTCTGAAAGCTAAAGGTTTCCATCAGTCCAACATGTGTTTATAAAAGAAAAATGGCTTGATCCTGACTAAAAACAGTAAATTTTGTGATATTTTAAAATGTCCTTTCCCAACCTCCACTGTTCTGTGGTAGCTTGGAAAACCAACAGCCTTAAAATCATGGTATTTGTGAAAATCAGCAACCTAGAAACCACCAGGAGAATACTGTTTGGACCGCCGCCCCTCACCCCCCCTTCCAAGGCCCTATTCTTAGAGAACTGTCACTATTTGACCTGTGCATCAGCTTGCTGAGACTCACATTCAGAAGAGTCATATTTATCTGATTTGTCTCAAAGATTTTTCAGTGCAAACAGCCCTTTCTCTGAGAGCATGTGTAAAAACAAAATATCCAACACAATTTTTAACATCACAGCTGCCTGAAATGGTGACAATAATTAGGTCAAAGAAGAACAAGTTAAAAAGAATTAAAGGAAAACATGGAAGTGATATGACCACTGGGGGCTTTGAAAAAGTCTGAAATATTCCTGGGACTCTAGAAGACCATGCACATATGCTGGGTTGTGTATATGCCTAAGGAAAACCCAGAAAAGGCCTAATCTCCCAACTCTGGCTATGTTGAAGTTCTTCACAAGCAATTTAATTAAGTGATGGCTAAGGGAGAGGAATAAAATACATGCCTGAGAACTGAAAACTGACCCAGAATATGCACACAGGGAGACACATATCAAATGATGATAGTTATTGTTTCAAACCTTTCTGTGCAATATTAGATAACCATGAAGCTAAGCAGAAATTTCAGTAGCCACACATGACAAAAATACTAACTTACAGAATTAGTCTTACAAAGTCACCCAAAGTATAAATAAGTAAACAAACACAAACTGCAACAACACTGTGTAAGTTTAAGGTGCACAACTTCTTGATTTGATACACTTTATATATATATATATATATACACATATATGATTACCACTGCGGCATAAGCTAACACTTCCATCACATCATATAATGATCATTTTTCATTTTGTGGGGGGAGCAATTAAGATCTAATATTTAGAAACTTTGAAGTTTAGAATTTTTAAACTACTGTTTATAGTCAAAGCACTATGCAGTGCATTGGCTTTCCGGAAATTATTTGTCTTCTAGTTCCAAGTTCGTTTCCTTAAACAACATGTTCCCAATTTCTCTACCATGTCACGCCTCTGACTCTAGTAACCACCATTCTACTCTGTTCAGCTTATTTCAATAACACACATGAGTGAGGGCACACAGTATTTATTTTGGTCTGACTTATCTCGGAATAAGTGAGACGTCCATTTGCAATCTCATAGATGGTAGAATTTCCTTCTTACTCATGACTGAATAATATTTCACTGTATATATACCACAACTTCTTTATCCATTCAACTGTTGGCAGATGCAGGCTGTTTCCATAGCTGTTTATTGTGAATAATGCCACAATACACATGTGAATGCATGCATCTCTTTAATATCCTATCTTCATTTACTTTGGACATACACCCAAAATAGAATTGGTGGATCATATGGTAGTTCTATTTTTAATTTTTTCTGAGGAACCTCCATACTGTTTTCCATAGTGGCTGTGCCAATTTACGTTCCCACCAATAGTGTACATGGGTTTCCTTTTCCCTACATCCTTCCCAGAATTTGTTGTCTCCTGTCTTTTATTTCCATTTAGTTTTTAATTTTAATACTTTTAAATGTCTTTTAAAAAGAACTTAAAGATTCAGTCATACACATACATATAACTGTTCTTTTTCAAATTACCTTCCCATTTAGGTTATTACAGAGTATTGAGCAGAGTTCCCTGTGCTATACAGTAGGTCCTTGTTGGTTATCATTTTAAATATAGCAGCATGTACATGTCAATCCCAAACTCCCAATCCCCCCCCCCCTTACCCCCTGGTAACCATAAGTTTATTTTCTATATCTGTAACTCTATTTCTGTTTTGTAAATAAGTTCATTTGTACCATTTTTTAAGATTCCACATATAAGTGATATCATATGATATTTGCCTTTGACTTGCTTCACTCAGTATGATAATATCTAGGTCCATTCATATAGCTGCAAATGGTACATTTCACTCTTTTTCATGGCTGAGTAATATTCCATTATATGTGTGAATATATATTTATGTATATATATGTGTGTGTGTGTATGTGTGTATGAAAGTACAAGAAAGTGCTAGTTACTCAGTTGTGTCTGCCTCTGTGTGACCCCATGAACTGTAGCTTCTGTCCATGGAATTCTCTAGGAAAGAATACTGGAGTGGTTTGCCATTCCCTTCTCCAGGGGATCTTCCCAACCCAGGGATCAAACTCAGGTCTCCCACATTGCAGACAGATTCTTTACCATCTGAGCCATCAGGGGAGAGAGAGAGAGAGTGAATGTGAGTGTAAGAGTGAGAAGTTGCTTCAGTGTCCGACTCTTTGCAACCCCATGGACTATATAGCCCACCAGGCTTCTCTGTCCATGGGATTCTCCAGGCAAGAATACTGGAGTGGGTTGCCATGCCCTTCTCTAGGGGATCTTCCTGACCCAGGAATCGAACCCACATCTCTTACATCTCCTGCATTGGCAGGCAGGTTCCTTACCACTAGCATCATCTGGGAAGCCTATATATGTATGTATACACACACACCACAGCTTCTTTATCCATTTATCTGTTGATGGACACTTAGGTTGCTTCCATGTCTTGGCTACTGTAAACAGCACTGCAATGAATATTGGGATGCATGTATCCTTTTGAACCATGTTTTTCTCTGGATATATGCCCAGGAATGGGATTTCTGGGTCATATGGTAGCTCTGTTTTTAGTTTCTTAGTTTCTTAAGAAACCTCTTTTTCTCCAATTTTGTATGGCTATACCTGCTCCACTTTTATTGCTCCCTCTTGTGGCAGAATTCTTAAGCTTTTATGTCATCTCTGATTCTTACAACTCACCAGTCTAGCTACCGAAAACTTCCCTTTTTTCAGAAGCTTGCTCTATAGCTCGTCTGTGGTTTCTTCCTTGCTCACAGACCATGCCTGATTTAAGAGTATACTCCCTGTGTATGAGCGTTCTCTCTCACCATGCCACACAGAGCATGCACAAGGAGCCATGCACAAAGTTGAGTGAGGCAAGTGTTTAGCACTCAGGGCTTCTGGGGTGCTCTAGTAAGGATATCCCAGGAAGTGACACTCCCAGAGGCTTCTGGGTAGACATCCTGCTGAATGAAATCCCTTTAATACCCTTCGAAATTCTTCTCTGTCTTTCTCTCAACTCCTCTCTTCCTTCAGTCAGAGAGGTTCCACCTCAGTATTCTAGGTACTGTTGGTGAGAACTGGGTTTCTCTAGCTATGACCTACACAACTGGAGTAGCAAGGCACTTACGCACTTGCTGTCCTTTTCCCTGTGAGAGAGGTCACTACTTCTGGATAGATTGGCCCCATGCAGTTTCCCTGGAGACAGGTGCTGGAAGTTTCTCTTACTGCTGTCACCACTGTTACCAAATTCATACACACACACACACACACACACATATATTTGTTCCAGTGACATGCTGGAATCTCCTTGAGTAGATATATATTTAGATTGTGGTTGCTCATTTTATAAGATAATTGCTGTTTACAGAATTTTTATAAGATTTATTTAAAAAGCAAATCTCCCTCTAAAATTTCAAAATAATTTTTATTTATTGCCCTACATATAAATGCTTGCCCTCCCCAATAAAAGACCAATTTCAGAACTTTTTGAGGTATATGAATATTGCTAAAGTTCTTAACAAGATATAAACTTTATCTCATTATAAACATTATTTTGTTATAATTATGTCTCCTGGTCATTTTAGGTCATGCTGTGGTGTTCTCTCCTCCAATATCAGGTCTGCCATTGTTGTTTTCTATCTATAAATATTTTCCTATTATAATAAATCAATATGATTAGTATTATTGTTTAACAGAAACAATACATTTGGAGCACACAAGTTTGATCTTGACACTTGTCCAACTGTGTGACATTGCTAGGCAATATAAAACTTCTGGTCCTCTTTCTGTATGTCTGTGAATTGGGATAGATAATTTCTGAGATCTTTTCCATGTCTAAACTGCTAATTCTTTTATTTGTTTTGGAAAAAGTTAAACTGTCCCTTAACACCTTTGATTTATATGATTTCTGTGAAACTTTTTAAAAAGTATATTATTTAGGAAACTATTATTTTGGAATTCTCTGAAATGATAATATACAGTCTGAAATAGGCAAAGCAAAATCAGGATTCAAATCTTATAAAATATAAATTTTTACATATAAATTTATAGAAAATTTCCATTTCCTTCATCTTATAAAACTTCTTAGCTTTAATAAATCTTTTAAAAAACTGACCAAGTGAGAAATACTATATTGGGATAGGTCTGCCCAAGGACTGAAACACTTATTAATTTTCTTCAAAATAAGTAACAAAAAAATCCTTCTGTTGTCAGCAAAATTCTTATCCAAGCACAGGATTTGATATGTGGGTTAGAACTATCAATTATACCTCCAGGAAAGTATTATGATCTTAATGTTCTGATATTCTGCTCCCTGAATATATTACCCCAAAATATTGATATGGTTACCAAGATAAGAAAGTGTTGCATACTATCAGGAAATTCTATAGAAACTAAACATATTTTTCTTTTGAGTATATCAACTCATCGAGGATATTATTTAAAGTTCGGCTCATCATACCTAACAATGTCAATTAGGAAAGATTCAGAGAAGAACTTCTAAACTGAAAGAGGGTATGGAGAGACCTCTATTATATTAATAGATAGACTAAAATGAATATGAATTTTCCAAGATGATAGCTGAGAGCATAAGAAAAAAAATTTAAATAGATAAAATGATTAATTATCTTAGAGGTGGGGGATAAATCTTGAAGCATGAAAGAAGTAAAAATTGTAGTTAACATTTATTGAGTTATTGGGCTTCCCTGATGGCTCAGCTGGTAAAGAATCCGCCTGCAATGTGGAAGACCTGGGTTCAGTCTCTGGATTGGGAAGATCCCCTGGAGAAGGGAAAGGCTACCCACTCCAGTATTCTTGCCTGGAGAATTCCATGGACAGAGAAGCCTCGGCGGGCTACAGTCCATGGGGTTGCAAAGAGTCAGACAAAACTGAGCGACTTTCACTTTTTACTTTATTGAGTACTATCTGTGTGCTTGGCACTTTCTAACAATTTTATATGTATTTTCTCATATATGAGTCTTCATGAAAATCTCAAGGGATAGAGCCCATTATTATAACTCTTTAAAGATTAGTGACATAACACACAGAGAAATTTAAATTTTTTTGAGGCTGCATAAGTCACAAAGCCAGAGTTTAACTGAATGTTTCCAGAGTCTATGTTTTTAAATGCTATATTACATATTATTAATATATACAAATAAACATTGTTACTCATTTATATAGTCAATCAAGAAGAATTTCTGAGCTGATACTATGTATTAGGAACTGTGTTTGGCACTGGGGATAGAGAGGTAAACTATTTACATCTAGAAGAGGAAACAAGTAAGTGGAAATTTTCATAATGACTTGATACATTGTATGGAGAAAAGAGATAGCATACCTTATTCCTAAAATTGAAAATTGTTATTTCCCTAAGGCTGGAACAAAATGTACCAATGGAGAGATGGAGGAATGATAAGATAAACAGAAAGATAAAGACAAAGATAACGAATAGTTATGAGAAGTTAGTAAATGTGAACTTTTATCTTGATGCTTATAGGGGACCAATGAAGTGGGTTTTAAGCAGGGAAGTTACATGATCATATCCATATTTTAAAAGGATTACTATTGCTGTTGCTTAGAGAAAATTTTGGAGGGGGACCAAAAAGAACTAGGGAAATCAGTGAAGATGTTGATGTTATCCAACAAGAGAGAAGTAGATGGATTAAAATAGATGAAAAGATAGAACTGACAGGACTTGGTGGTTGTGATTGGCATCATGTTGTGGTGGGTGGTTGGCATTCGATTTCAAGAGGAGCATAGATCAAGGGTGGGTGTAGTATGTACGTGTGTGTGTGTGTGTGTGTGTGCTGTGAGTCACGTGGAGTGGTAAAGATTTAAATATAGTCTTGCTGTCGTAAGAGATTCTTGCTACAGATAAAGGTTTTGGAGCTATTAGCATACATATGGGTGTGGCTGTGTCAAGAGGAATACATAGAGGATATTTTCAAAACCTGTACCCTTAAGAGAGTGGTTCACAACCCTTATTGAGTCTCAGAATCACCCTGGGAAATGAAAAATTAATATTCCCAGGCCCACACCTAGAGATTCTGACTTAGCCCATTTTGACTCTGAGACAGAACTAAGAAGTCTTCATTTTAACTGATACCTTAAGTGTTACTAATGCATGTGAATCACAAAGCAATTTGAGAAACGCTAAGTAAAAGGCTAAAGCTGTAAAAGAAATAAGGAATTACTAGGGACAATAAGTGAGAAATACTTTGTTTATTTATATTCATATTGTTCTCTGTGCATTCTTTGGAAAAACAATGGAAATGCTATTATAAATGACTTCCATTTAGTATTCTAGCTAACCCTTAAAAAGAAAAAGTAATTGACATTGATGTTGCAGACTTAATTTCTATGATCATTCTTTGATACAAGGTAATTAAATTCAGAAGTAATTTCTGTCAGGACAAATAAGCTGTAGGAGTCTGTTTGAATTTAAATTACTCTTTTTTTTTTAACACCACAGATGTTAACAACAGTAGCAAAACAATCTTCTGCTCTAGTGAGAAAAATACAGTATAAATCTGCTTCCAGGTAGCTCTGATTTTTTTCAAACTAAAGTCAAATTTAAACCTTAAGTATGTTTTTTAAATGTGATATACATCACCATTAACCAAACATTATGTCATTGCTACTTTTTCAACAAAACCAACTACCATATAAGAACGTATTAAAAAATATTACTGATTCAGTTTAGTTTTAGTTTCTCTTGACAATCTCGGAAAACATAAGAAACAAAGAACGTTAATTGCTATCTACACAGTAATTTATTATTCCTTTTATACTTGAAGTTTTAAACAAATGAGAGGAAAATAGCAAGAAAAAAGTCTTAAAATTTATTTTAAGTCTAAATGGTTACCTGATTGGATTATGATATTATAGCATACACTGCAGGTAGAATTAAAGTCTCATGAAGGATATATATTAATGCATTTTCTTTCTTTCTTTCTTTTTTGTGCCTTTACAAAGAGTTTTTTCTTTTGTTTTACAAACATGAAGTTGATATATATTAATAATTGGGTTTATTTCTAAATTATATTTTGTGACAAATAATTTATAGTTGAAGCTCTTAAAAAGAAAAGAAAGCACTACATTTTGAATTAAAAATATGCATAGATGTTTATAGACTGAAATTTGTTCATTTTGAATGATTTGCCACACTAATAATTATCTGCTGTGATAGGTTGGCTATGTAATAACACCATTAAAGTGGACATTTAGGGATAAAAAAATCTAGGATAAGAAGCAGCAACAAATGTGTGTTTTATCAATGATAATATGCTATAAACCATGATGTTTAGTCATTTTCCTTATAAAATTAAATGAATTCTAAGCTAACTTTCTTAAGAACACAAGAAATTCACTAGGAAAAGTAAAATTATAGATGATCATGGTGCTTGAACAACACTAGGCTGCATGTCTTTATTTATCTTATTGAATGGCTGTACTTCTTTTTCATAATCTTAGAAAACAAGAGAATCTAAAAATCAATAGAAGCTACTGTATTGAGCACAATGGAGGTTTTTGTGGGAATGTGAGACTGTCACGATTGACTTAGTTCCTTTTCAACTGTGTTCACAGCTGGAATATAAAGCCATTTCTTAAGACCACTTATACAACAACATCTAAATGAGTGAAATATGTTAACAGAGCACTTCTTTAGAGGTAAAGAAATGAAGACAAGTAGGGGTAGAAATATAGCCTAGAAAAACCTAAAAAGTTTTAGTGGGGCTAAAAATCAGTTGGACAACAACACTGATAGGCTGGAGGAGAGGAAATTTATGTTCTAGGACAAAAAATGCTGTATACATAATATGCACATAGATAGGCATAGACAGACAAAAACACCCATACAAATTCTTAAGATCACTTATACAACAACATCTAAATGAGTGAAATATTTTAACACAACACTTCTTTAAAGGTAAAGAAATGAAGACAAGTAGGGGTAAAAATGGCATTATATTCCAGCTTTCCTCTTGTCTTTTACAGATTAACCTCATCCAGCAAAGATCCTGATTATGCATTTCCATAAAACATAAAGGCAATCATATTTGCACATCTGCTGTTTCACAACATGTTTTTAAGTCAAGGTTATCCCTTTGAATCATTTAAAATGTTTGAGTAATTAAAAAGACAAAAAAACCTCTAAAAATTATCAGAAAATAAGAGCATGAATGGAAAAATATTAGGAAACCTGGTTTAATATGATTAATTATATTAGCATATCACAGAAGAAAAACTGTATTGAAAGATAATAAAAACCTATTTGATAAATTCCAAATACATTCTTACTTGAAAAAAATTAAAATTTTGACAAATTAGGAGTGCAAGGAATAATCCTTGATATTATAAAATTTATAAACATAAAATGAAAAATATCTTATTTATTAAATACTATAGATAACCTCATTAAGTGAAAGGAGAAAAGATTTTTAAAAAAGGAAAAAAGATAATTGGGTATAATAGCACTTTGATTATTATAGGAGGAAAATATGTGTTGGAGATTTCAAATCAATGCAGTGAGATTAAATAAATACATGAATACATAAAAGATATAACTATCAATTACCATTAGTTGCAGACATTATGACTGCATACAAGGAAAACACAAAAAAATCAGACTAAAGAACTTTTGAAATTAATTCAAGTACTTTATATGAGTTAAATATGAAAAACCAAGAAATTTTCTTTATCAGAATTATACAATAAATCTCCTTCATATTACACAGAAATAAAGGAAAGTACCTAGATATAAAACTAGGTAACATGCCAGACTCATGATAAAGATCTAAAAATTTTACTAAAGGACATAAATATTTTAAATGATTAAGTTTATTTGAAATGAAAAATAACAAATGTGTGGAAATGTTTTTAAGAACAATAAAAATTAGTGACAGACTTCCAAAACATACTATAAAAGGCAAAAAACAAAACAAAACTTAAAATATCATTGCTGCAAGAAAAAATTCTAGAATACAGTAGAAAGTTTGAAACAGTTGCAATTACATGCAAGTTTTTAGTATATGCTAAAGGTAGCTTAAAATCAGTGGGAAAATATGAATCATTTAATAGGTAGAAAACTAGTTAATAATTTGACAAAAAGTTAAACCTCTTTTCCATATAGTGTATATAAATAATTTCCATATGCAATAAAAAGGCAAAGATCTAAAATGAAAAAAGTTAAAGAGCCAGTAAAATTGGTGAATATTTAAATATAAAGAAGAGGACAACTGCCATTCTATGTATGGCATTAAAGATAGAGACCATTAAGAGAGTGACTGATATGATATTCAGATATACCACATTGAATAGAATAAAAATTATATGATCATCTCAATAGATGCAGAAAAAGCTTGCAACAAAAATTCAACATCTATTTATGATAAAGGCTAACAGAGTTTTGCCAAGAGAATGCACTGGTCATAGCAAACACCCTCTTCCAACAACACAAGAGACAACTCTACACATGGACATCACCAGATGGTCAATATTGAAATCAGATTGATTATATTCTTTGCAGCCAAAGATGGAGAAGCTCTATACAGTCAGCAAAAACAAGACTAGGAGCTGATTGTGGCTCAGATCATGAACTCTTTATTGAAAAATTCAGACTTAAATTGAAGAAAGTAGGGAAAACCACTAGGCCATTCAGGTATGACCTAAATCAAATCTCTTAAAATTATACAGTGGAAGTGGCAGGTGACATGATACTATATATAGAAAATCCTAAAGGTGCCACCAAAAATCCACAGAAATAAATGAATTCAGTAAAGTTGCAGGATACAAAATTAATACACAGAAGTCTATTGTATTTCTATACTCGAACAACTAACTATCAAAAAGAAATTAAGTGAATAATCCCAGTTACAATTACATCAAAAAGAATAAAATACCTGGGAATAAATCTAATTAAGGAAACAAAAGAAGCTCTAATTAAAGAATTTGAAGACAGCACAAACAAATGGAAAGATACACATTGTTCATGGATTGGAAGAATGAATATTGTTAAAATGACCATACTAACCAAGGAAATTGACAGATTCAATGCAATTCCTATCAAAACACCTATAGCACTTTTCACAGAACTAGAACAAATTATTCTAAAATATGTGTAAAAACACAAATGATCCTAAATAACCAAAGCCATTTTGAGAAATAACAACAAATTTGGAGGTATTGTGTTTCCTGATTTCTACTATACAATAGAGCTTCAGTAACCAAAACAGTATGGTACTAGCACAAAACAGACAGATAGATATCAATGGACCAGAATAACAAACACAGAAATATACTCACACTTATTTGGTAAATTAATCTATAACAAAGGAGGCAAGAATATACATTGGGGAAAAGACAACTTCTTCAATAAATGACGGTGAGAAAACTGGATAGCTACAGGTAATAAAACCAAACACTGGATTACTTTCTTACATTATATACAAAAACAAAGTGGGAATGGATTAAAGACTTAAATCAAAGACCTGAAACAAAAAATATTCCTATAAGAAAACATAAACAGTACCATCTTTCATGTCAATTTTACTAATAAATTTTTATCTGTTTCTTCAAGGAAGAGCAAAAATAAACAAATGACATTATATCAAACTAAAAAGGTTTTTGCACAGAAAATGAAACTATCAACAAAATAAAAAGGCCACCTAATGACTAGGAGAAGATAGTTGCAGACAATATATTGGATAAAGGGTTAATATCCAAAAATATACAAATAACTTCTAGAACTCAACATCAAAAAAAAAAAAAAAAACCTGACTGAAAATGAGCAGAGGACCTGAAAAGACATTTTTTTCCGAAGAACACAGACAAATGACCAACAGGCACATGAAAAAATGCTCAACAACACTAATCATCAGGGAAATGCAAATTAAAGCCACAGTGAGCTATGGCCTCACACTTGTCAGAATGGCTGTTATCCAAAAAGACAACAAATAGGTGTTGGTGAGGATGTGGAGAAAAGGGAACCCTTGTGCACTGTTGATGGGAATGTAAACTGGTGCAACCACTATGAAAAACAGTATGGAGATTCCTCAAAAAATTAAAAATAGAACTACCATGTGACCTTAGCAACTCTATTCCTGGATATTTATTCACTGAAAACAAAAACACTCATTCAAAGATAAGTGTACAGCTATGTTTATTGCAGCATTAGTCACAATAGCCAATTTTAAGTGCCTATAAAGTAATGGATAAACATAAATGTATATATACAATGGAATACTACTCAGTCATAAAAAATAACAAAATTTTGCCATTTGCAGCAACTTGGATGGATTTCTAGGGCATTATGATAAGTTAAATAAGTCAAAGACAAATACTGCATGATTTCACTTATATATGGTATCTTAGAAACCAAACAAGTGAACAGATGGAAACAGAGTCCTAGATTCAGAGAATGAACAGGTGGTTGCCAAATGAGTGAAAGGTGAGGAGATGAGTAAACTAGATGAGGGAAATTAAGATGTTCAAACTCTCAGTTACAAAAGAGATGAGTCACAGAGATGAAATTTACAGAATGGGGAATGTAGTCAATAATAAGATAGTATCTTTGTATGGTGACAGATAGTAACCAGACTTACCATGATAATTATTTTGCAGTGTATACACATGTCAAATTTCAAATATGCCAGGAACTAATGTAGTGTTGTAGGTCAATTATACTTAAAACACAGACTCATGGAGAAAGGTGATCAGATTTGTGGTTATCAGAGGTAGGGGGTGGGAAGCAGAGAATTAGATGAAGGTAGTCAACACTTAACAAACTTTTACTTATAAGATAAATAAGTACTAGGGATGTAATATACAACATGATTTAGCATAATTAACACTGCTGTATATTTTATATGAAAGTTGTTAAGAGAGTACATCCTAATAATTATCATTACAAGGAAAAACCATTTTTCTTTTACTTTGTATCTATCTTATATGATGGATATTCACTAAGCTTTTCTGGTAATCATTTCATGATATATATAAGCAAAATCTTAACGCTGTACACCTGAAACTTATACAGTCCACTATGTCAGTTATATTTCAATAAAATTAGAAGAAAAAAATTTCAAAAGACTTATTATATTATATGAACATGTTAAACAGCTATATACTGTATGCCCAAAGATGGAAATAAGCAGAATTTAAATGCAAATTACTATCTGGGAAATATTTGCATATTAAAAAGCTGTTCTAGTTGTATATACAAAAGTCTTCTACAGTATTATAAATTCAGGAGAGAAAAACACTTTATAGGAAAGTGTACAATGGGCATGTATAGACAATTGTATAAAAAAGAAAGAAAAAGAGAAAAGTACAAAAGTTTTTTAAAGCTATAAACTTATTTGATTTCATTACTAATCAATATAGATTAACCAAGAGTGTGATTACTCTTTTACCCAGTATATTGGAAAAAAAGAGGAAGTAAAAAATGCCATTCAGTACTGATTGAAGTATACATTGATTTGATCTTGCTGTAAAATATTTTGGTAATATATGTATAAATATTGTAGATTCATTGACTGAGCAACTCTACTAGAAATTTACCATAAATAGATAATTCCATTTAAAGGACAATTTCAAAAGTAGGCAAAAAAGCACATATAGGAATATTCACATATAATATTGCTTATAATACAAAAATATGTAATCTCTCTAAGCATTCATCAATGTTGTTCCAAAAAGTAAAACATACACAGTACAAACCCTATGTTGATAAACATCATTTATACATGTACATGGAGATAACATGTGTTCCTTTTTCGGTGGGGGGCAGGAATACATGCATTCACTATTGCTGAGTTTGCAAATTAAATTTTTTTTGGGGGGGGGGGTTCTTCCTGTTTTATTGAGATGCAACTGATATCAGTTCAATTCAGTCACTCAGTCATGACCGACTCTTTGCGACCCCATGAATCACAGCACGCCAGGTCTTCCTGTCCATCACAAACTCCTGGAGTTTACCCAATGTCCATCGAGTTGGTGATGCCATCCAGCCATCTCATTCTCTGTTGTCCCCTTCTCCTTCTGCCCCCAATCCCTCTCAGCATCAGGGTTCTTTCCAATGAGTCGACTCTTCACATGAGGTGGCCAAAGTATTGGAGTTTCAGCTTCGGCATCCGTCCTTCCAACGAACACCCAGGACTGATCTCCTTAGGATGGACTGGTTGGATCTCCTTGCAGTTGAAGGGGCCTCTCAAGAGTCTTCTCCAGGACCACAATTCAAAAGCATCAATTCTTTGGCGCTCAGCTTTCTTCACAGTCCAACTCTCACATCCATACGTGACCACTGGAAAAACCATAGCCTTGACTAGACAGACCTTTGTTGGCAAAGTAATGCCTCTGCTTTTTAATATGCTGTCTAGATTGGTCATAACTTTCCTTCCAAGGACTAAGTGTCTTAATTTCATGGCTGAAATCACCACCTGCAGTGATTTTGGAGAACCCCAAAATAAATGAGCCACTGTTTCCACTGTTTCCCATTCTATTTGCCATGAAGTGATGGGGCCAGATGCCATGATCTTAGTTTTTTGAATGTTGAGCTTTAAGCCAACTTTTTCACTCTCTTCTTTCACTTACATCGAGGCTTTTAGTTCCTCTTCACTTTCTGCCATAAGGGTGGTGTCATCTGCATATCTGAGGTTATTGATATTTCTCCTGGAAGTCTTGATTCCAGCTTGAGCTTCTTCCAGCTCAGCGTTTTTCATGATGTACTCTGCATATAAGTTAAATTAGCAGGGTGACAATATACAGCCTTGACGTACTCCTTTTCCTATTTGGAACCAGTCTGTTGTTCCACATCCAGTTCTAACTGTTGCTTCCTGACCTGCATATAGGTTTCTCAAGAGACAGGTCAGCTATTCCCATCTCTTTAAGAATTTTCCACAGTTTATTGTGGTCCACACAGTCAAAGGCTTTGGCATAGTCAATAAAGCAGAAACAGATGTTTTTCTGGAACTCTCTTGCTTTTTCGATGATCCAGCAGATGTTGGCAATTTGATCTCTGGTTCCTCTGCCTTTTCTAAAACCAGCTTGAACATCTGGAAGTTCATGGTTCACGGTATTGCTGAAGCCTGGATGGGAGAATTTTAAGCATTACTTTACTAGCGTGTGAGATGAGTTTTCTGCTTCTATTGAGATAATCATATGGTTTTTATATTTCAATTTGTTCATGTGGTGTATCACATTGATTGATTTTCAAATACTGAAGTATCCTTGCATACCTGGGATAAAGTCCACCTGGTCATGACGTATGATCTTTTTAATATGTTGTTTTATTCTGTTTGCTAGATTATTGTTAAGGATTTTTGCATCTATGTTCATCAATGATATTGGCCTGTAGTTTTCTTTTTTTGTGGCATCTTTGTCTTGTTTTGGCACTAGGGTGATGGTGGCCTCATAGAATGAGTTTGGGAGTTTACCTTCCTCTGCAATTTTCTGGAGGAGTTTGAGTAGGATAGGTGTTAGCTCTTCTCTAAATTTTTGGTAGAATTCACCTGTGAAGCCATCTGGTCCTGGCTTTTGTTTGTTGGAAGATTTTTTTATTACAGTTTTGATTTCCATCCTTGTGATGTGTTTGTTTAGACTTTCTATTTCTTCCTTGTTCAGTTTTGGAAGGTTATACCTTTCTAAGAATTTTTCCATTTCTTCCAAGTTGTCCATTTTATTGGCCTATAGTTGCTGATAGAATTCTCTTTGTATTTCTGTGTTGTCTGTTGTTGATTTCTCCATTTTCATTTCTAATTTTGTTGATTTGATTCTTCTCCCTTTTTTCCTTGATGAGTCTGGCTAATGGTTTGTCTATTTTATTTATCTTCTCAAAGAACCAGCTTTTTAGTTTTGTTGATTTTTGCTATAGTCTCCTTTGTTTCTTTTTCATTTATTTCTGCCCTAATTTTTATGATTTCTTTCCTTCTACTAACCCTTGGGTTCTTCATTTCTTCTTTTTCTAGTTGCTTTAGGTGTGGAGTTAGGTTATTTATTTGATTTTTCTCTTGTTTCTTGAGATAAGCTTGTATTGCTATGAACCTTCCCCTTAGCATTGCTTTTACTGAATCCCATAGTTTTGGGTTGTCGTGTTTTCGTTTTCAAATGTTTCTATGCATATTTTGATTTCTTTTTTGATTTCTTCTGTAATTTGTTGGTTATTCAGAAGTGTATTGTATAGCCTCCATATGTTTTTCTTAATAGTTTTTTTTTTTCCCCTGTCAGTTCAGTTCAGTCACTCAGTTGTGTCCGACTCTTTGCAACCCCATGAATCACAGCACGCCAGGCCTCCCTGTCCATCACCAACTCCCGGAGTTTACTCAAACTCATGCCCATCGAGTTGGTGATGCCATCCAGCCATCTCATCCTCTGTGTCCCCTTCTCCTCCTGCCCCCAATCCCTCCCAGCATCAGGGTCTTTTCCAGTGAGTCAACTGTTCGCATGAGGTGGCCAAAGTACTGGAGTTTCAGCTTCAACATCAGTCCTTCCAATGAACACCCAGGACTGATCTCCTTTAGGATGGACTGGTTGGATCTCCTTGCAGTCCAAGGGACTCTCAAGAGTCTTCTCCAACACCACAGTTCAAAAGCATCAATTTTTCGGTGCTCAGCTTTCTTCACAGTCCAACTCTCACATCCATACATGACCACTGAAAAAACCATAGCCTTGACTAGACGGACCTTTGTTGGCAAAGTAATGTCTCTGATTTTGAATATGCTGTCTAGGTTGGACATAACTTTCCTTCCAAGGAGTAAGCGTCTTTTAATTTCATGGCTGCAGTCACCATCCACAGTGATTTTGGAGCCCAAAAAAATGAAGTCTGACACTGTTTCCACTGTCTTCCCCATCTATTTCCCATGAGGTGATGGGACCAGATGCCATGATCTTAGTTTTCTGAATGTTGAGCTTTAAGCCAACTTTTTCACTCTCCTCTTTCACTTTCATCAAGAGGCTTTTTAGTTCCTCTTCACTCTCTGCCATAAGGGTGGTGTCATCTGCATATCTGAGGTTATTGATATTTCTCCCGGCAATCTTGATTCCAGCTTGTGGTGCTTTTTCCCTGTAGCTGACATCTAATCTTACTGCATTGTGATCAGAAAAGATGTTTGAAATGATTTCATTCTTTTTTGAATTTACCAAGCCTAGATTTATGGCCCAGGATGTGATCTATCCTGGAGAAGGTTTCGTGTACACTTGAGTAAAAGGTATAATTCACTGTTTTGTGATGAAATGTCCTATAGATATCAATTAGGTCTAACTGGTCCATTGTATCATTTAAAGTTTGTGTTTCCTTGCTAATTTTCTGATAGGTTGATCATAACAGGCGTTCAGATAACTCACATAGATGTGAGTGGGGTATTAAAGTCTTCCACTATTATTGTGTTACTGTTAATTTCCCTTTTCATACTTGTTAGCATTTGCCTTACATATTGCAGTGCTCCTATGTTGGGTGCATATATATTTATAATTGTTATATCTTCTTCTTGGATTGATCCTTTGATCATTATGTAGTGTCCTTCTTTGTCTCTTTTCACAGCCTTTGTTTTAAAGTCTATTTTATCTGATATGAGTATTGCTACTCCTGCTTTCTTTTGGTCTCCATTTGCATGAAATATCTTTTTCCAGCCCTTCACTTTCAGTCTGTATGTGTCCCTTGTTTGAGGTGGGTCTCTTGTAGACAGCATATATAGGGGTCTTGTTTTTGTATCCATTCAACCAGGCTTTGTATTTTGGTTGGAGCATTCAACCCATTTACATTTAAGGTAATTTTTGATAAGTATGATCCCGTTGCCATTTACTTTGTTGTTTTGGGTTCGAGTTCATACACCTTTTCTGTGTTTCCTGTCTAGAGAAGATCCTTTAGCATTTGTTGTAAGAGCTGGTTTGGTGGTGCTGAATTCTCTTAACTTTTGCTTGTTTGTAAAACTTTTGATTTCTCCTTCATATTTGAATGAGATCCTTGCCAGGTGCAGTAATCTGGGTTGTAGGTTTTTCTCTTTCATCGCTTTAAGTATGTCCTGCCATTCCCTGTGGCCTGAAGAGTTTCTATTGAAAGATCAGCTGTTATTCTTATGGGAATTCCCTTGTGAGCTATTTGTTGTTTTTCCTTTGCTGCTTTTAATATTTGTTCTTTGTGTTTTATCTTTGTTAATTTGATTAATATGTGTCTTGGGGTGTTTTGCCTTGGGTTTATCCTGTTTGGGACTCTCTGGGTTTCTTGGACTTGTGTGGCTATTTCATTCCCCATTTTAGGGAAGTTTTCAACTATTATCTCCTCAAATATTTTCTCATGGCCTTTCTTCTTGTCTTCTTCTTCTGGGATTTCGAATGTTGGGACATTTAACATTGTCCCAGAGGTCTCTGAGGTTGTCCTCATTTCTTTTAATTCTTTTTTCTTTTTTCCTCTCTGCTTCATTTATTTCCACCATTCTATCTTCCACCTCACTTATCCTATCTTCTGCCTCAGTTATTCTACTGTTGGTTCCCTCCAGAGTGCTTTTGATCTCAGTTATTGCATTATTCATTATTGATTGACTCTTTTTTATTTCTTCTAGGTCCTTGTTAAACATTTCTTGCATCTTCTCAATCCTTGTCTCTAGTCTATTTATCTGTAACTCCATTTTGTTTTCAAGATTTTGGATCATCTTTACTATCATTATTCTGAATTCTTTTTCAGGTAGACACCCTATCTCCTCCTCTTTGGTTTGGTGGGCATTTATCATGTTCCTTTACCTGCTGAATATTTCTCTGTCTTTTCATTTTGTTTTGATTGTTGTGTTTGTGGTGGCCTTTCTGTAGGCTGGAAGTTTGTGATTCCTCTTTATTGTGGAGGTTGCTCCCTTTTGTGTGAGGTTGGATGAGTGTCTTGTTGAATTTTCCTGGTTAGGGAAGCTTGCATCTGTGTTCTGGTGGGTGGAGCTGGATCTCTTCTCTCTGGAGTGCAATGAAGTGTCCAGTAGTGAGTTTTGGGGTGTCTATGGGTTTGGCATGGCTTTGGGCAGCCTGTATTTTAATGCTCAGGGCTGTGTTCCTGCATTGCTGGAGAATTAGCATGGTATGTCTTGCTCTGGAACTTGTTGGCTCTTGGGTGGAGCTTGGTTTCAGTGTAGGTATGGAGGCTTTTGGATGAGCTCTTGTCAATTAATGTTCCCTGGAGTCAGGAGTTTTCTGGTGTTCTCAAGTTTTGGATTTAAGCCTCCTGCCTCTGGCTTTCAGTCTTATTCTTACAGTAGCCTCAAGACTTCTCCATCTATACAGCACTGATGATAAAACATCTAGGTTAATGGTGAAAAGATTCTCCACAGTGAGGGACACCCAGAGAGGTTCACAGTTACATGGAGAAGAGAAGAACGGAGGAAGGAGATAGAGGTGACCAGGAGAAGAAGAGGGGGAATCAAAAGGGGAGAGAGCAATCTAGCCAGTGATCAGTTCCCTATGTGCTCTCCACAGCCTGGAACACCCAGAGAGATTCACAGAGTTAAGTAGAGAAGAGAAGGGGGAGGGAGGAGATAGAGGTGACCTGGGGGAGAAAAGGGAGAGTCAAAAGGGGAGAGAGCAATCAAGCCAGTAATCACACCCCTAAGTAAAAATGGGCACTGAAGATTAGATTCTTAAAGGTACAAAATTGATAACAGATACCAAAAAGCAAAGATTAAAAATCGAGAGTAGAGGTTAAACTCTCAAAAATATTAAAATTACAAAACAAAATCAATCACCAAAATTATAATACACACACACACACACACACACACACACACATATGAAATTTGCTTTTAAAATAGGGTCTTTTATGCAAGGTAATAGTATGTTATAAAAATGAAAATTAAAGGAGTAATAAAGAAGTTAAAAATGAAAAAAAATAAGGATTAAAAATTATAATAGTAAAAATATATCTAGGAATTTCTCTGGAGTTGTTGTGGGCAGTGTGGGGTCAGTTCAGTTTCAGATAGTTCCTTGTTCCAGCTCATACTTCTTCTCAAGGTCTATAGGCCCCTTCCAATACTTAGCCAATGTTAATTACAGGGTTTTAATCTATGTCCCCTGTCACTTCCAGAGAAGTTCCCTCTTCTTTGTTTATTTTGGCTTCCTCTGTTTGCAAGTCTCTTCAGTGTCTAATTTCTGCCCTGACACAAGGGGGTGAAGGTGGTCACTTATTTAGGCTCACTTGTTCAGTTGTGTTGTGGGGAGGGAGGAACACTGCAAACAAATATCACTGGCATGTGTGGGGAGTGCTCACAGTGTATGGACCACACTGGGTTTGCCCCAGCTCATGATGGTGTGTGCTTTCCCAGTCTACACTGCTCAGGCTCCAGGTTGCCCTGCAGGGGTACTGTCCAAAGCAGGCCCTCTGTTTCAGGCACTTCCCAAGAGTAAGCTTCCCAGGTTCAGATTCTCAGGTACTTCACAAAGGCACAGACTTGGAAGAGCATGCTTTTTGTGCCCTTCCCAGGTCCGAGCAGCTCAGCTGACCAGGTGCTTGGTGAGCACACTGTCCCAGGTGGGCTGTGCATCTTAATCACCTCCCCAGTCCCAGCTGCTCAGTTTCCCAGGTGCGCTGTGAGAGTGCTGTCTCAGGTGTGCTGTGTGTCTCCTCTGGGGAGCTGATCTCAGGCTGCAACCCTCCTGGCAGATGTCAACTGTCCAGGATCCCAGGAAGACTTGGTTAGCAACTGGGAGCCTGCTCACAGTTTGGTGGAGGATGCCATCTCTGGGGCTGAGATTGCCCCTTGCCTTCTGGCTCTGATTGCCTCTCTGCCTCTGGCTGGAGGATGGGCCAGCTTGCAGCGTGCTAGATCTCCTTTGGTATTTGCTCAACCCTTTGTTCTGTGAGAAGGAGAAGGAAATGGCAACCCACTCCAGTATTCATGCCTGGAAAATCCCATGGACCGAGGAGCCTGGGGGCTACAGTCCATGGGGTCGCAAAGAGTCGGACAGGACTGAGCGACTTCACTTTCACTCACTTTGTTCTGTGAGCGGCCAGGCTGTGCCTTAGGTTAAAGCTTTTCACGGGAAAATTCTCTCTCTCTCTCTCTCTCTCTCTCTCTCTCTCTCTCTCTCTTTTTCTCTCTCTGGCTATTCCACAGTTTGGGTTGCTATCTCATGTTAGCTCCCTCAGATTGTCCTCAGGGCATTCAGGCTTTGTCCTTACCCTAAGCGTGCAACCCAAACCTCCCTGTCCAGCCCCCACTCACTGGTGGTAGACACAAGTGTCTGGGCTACTTCTCCCCTGGGAGTTGTGGTTAGGTGCATATTCTGTGGGTTTTTTTTTTCCCCCTCCTGGTTATGTTGCCCTCTGAGATTCCAAAACTCCCCACAGACCCGCTGGTGAGAGGGTTTCCTGCTGTTTGGAAACTTCTCCTTCACGACTCCCTCCCCAGGATGGGTCTCTGTCCCTAACTCTTTTGTCTCTCTTTTTGTCTTTTATATTTTGTCCTACCTCCTTTTGAAGAGAATGGGCTGCCTTTCTGGGTGCCTGGTGTCCTCTGCCAGTGTTCAGAAGTTGTTTTGTGGAAGTTGCTCAGCATTCAAATGATCTTTTGATGAATTTGTTGGGGAGAAAGTGGTCTCCCCGTCCTATTCCTCCACCATCTTCTGTGATTCCATTTATATAACATTTTTGAAATATCAAATTTACAGAGATGGAAAACAGATCAGTGGTTGCCAGGGATTAGGGATGGGTGACCATAGGGAGGTTGGCATGTTATAGAAGGACAACACAAGGGGTCCTTGTGATAATAGAATTGTACTATATCTTGAGTGTGGTGGTGATACACAAACCTATACATATGATAAAATCATATAGTGCTAAACACATGAAGGACAGGGGAGCCTAGTGTGCTGCAGTCAATGGGGTCACAAAGACAGACATGACTGAGCAACTGAACAACAAACACACATGCACACACTACAGATGAGTACATGTAAAACATGAATAAAAATATTCTTAGAAGGACATAGGATACTTCCTCACAGGTCTATTTAACAATTTTAAGTGTAGGAAATGGAATGTTCTAAGGCTTTATTCATTCTACCTAAAGGTAGAATTTGGCCTCTGACTTAAATGTCTACATAGAAAATTCCGAGGTAGATTTGTGACTTTAAAGATCTAAAGGAAATCATACAAAACTGTGTGATTGATGTAAAGAATGTTGAATTAAATAAAATTTTATGTAACTGGATGATTCTGAACTTTGAGATTTTTAATAACAGTGTTACATACACTGGCAAGTTGTGCAACTGATAAACCAATTTAGTTACATTTTTATAACAAACTTTTAGTGAACAGAATATAAATCAATAGAGGCAATATAAAGGAATATTTGGGTTGATATTTCCCTTTTCAAGATATTTTGAAAATATGCCCAGGTGGCAACACATATGTACATGTAAGACCAAAGATTCTATATTTTTTTAAAGCTTTATGCTAATGTCTGTTTGATAGCTTACAGTGAACAATGTCTAATTCGTGATCTCCGAAGAAGGTTTATCTTCAGGACCAGGGACCAGGTTTGATCACTCAAGAGCTTTTGTGTAGCAGAGTTTTATTAAAGTGAAAAAGGGACAGAGGAAACTTCTGACATAAACATCAGAAGGGGGACAGAGAGTGCCCCCTGGCTAGTGTTAGCAAGGGAGTTATATACTTTTTAAATTAGTTATTACAATAAATCAAAAGAATGTCTCAAAGTTGTAAAGATCTTACTAGACCCACCCCCATAATTTACATTTTTTTTATTAGTTGGAGGCTAATTACTTTACAATATTGTAGTGGGTTTTGTCATACATTGACATGAATCAGCCATGGATTTACATGTGTTCCCCATCCCAATCCCCCCTCCCACCTCCCTCTCCACCCGATCCCTTCTGGGTCTTCCCAGTGCACCAGGTCCGAGCACTTGTCTCATGCATCCAACCTGGGCTGGTGATCTGTTTCACCCTAGATAATATATTTACATTTTAAGATAACAGGATTAGCCAGAAGGTTTTCAGGAAGGAGAAACTGTCCTCAAGCAGGATACATTGTTGTTATATAATCCTTAGTACAGAGTTTAAACTGAGTTGTTTGTTGTGTAATCATCAGTTCTGGGCTTAAAGAAAAAAAAATGTTTTATGTGACTAAGACTAAGGAATGTAGAGGGGAAAAAAAAAAAAGATGTTTGTCCTTTCCTCCTCCTTGAGAATTCCAGACCCCTATCTCCACTTCAAGAGCCCCAGACCTGGGCTTTTCTTCTCCTCAGCGAACCCAGACTTTTTATCAACTTGCCTAGGAATTGACTCTTTCACATTTTAAAAAATAATTGGATAAGCAATCTTCATTTTCACCTTTAAAAAATTACTGTACTAGTTAAGTCAATGTATGACAAAAAACCACTACAATATTGTAATTAGCCTCCAACTAATAAAAATAAATGAAAAAAAATTACTGTACTAGTTAATAGTAATTAAAAGTTGATTTTAAGTAGGAAAAAAAAGAAGATACTTCACAATTTCTCAAAACCAAAGACAAAAAAAAAAAAGACTTAAAACTTACTATAGATCATATCTAGAATGCTTAAATAATTCCTACTAATCAGTAAGAAAATGAAAGAGAATACTCATGAAAGAGAATATCTAAATGTCCAATAATTATAAGTATTATAAATATATAGAAATATACACAGGTGCTCAATCTAATTAGTCCTTAGGCAAATGAAAGTTAAAATTACAATAAGATAATGGTACATAGCATCCAAAATGTCTGCAATTTTCAACACTGACATTACCAAGTCTTATAGAGAGCAATAAGTATCCTATATACTGTCAAAGAATAAGGAAATTGGTACAGCTACTCTTAGCAGTGAGGCTTTCCAGGTGGTTCAGTGGTAAAGAATCCACTTGCCAATGCAGGAGATGCAAGTTCGATCCCTGGGTTGGGAAGATCCCCTGGAGAAGGAAATGGCAACTGATTCCTGTATTCTTGACTGGAAAATGCCGTGGGCAGAGAAGCCTAGCGGGCTAGGCTTGAAAAGAGTCAGACACGATGGAGCACTGGCACTCTTAGTGTTAGTCCCTCAGTCGTGCCCATCTCTTTGTGACCCCATGGACTGTAGCCTGCCAGGCTCCTCTGCCCATGGGGTTCTCCAGGCAAGAATACTGGAGTGGGAAAACATATGTATTCATTTCTAAAAGACATAGTCTGAAATCATCTAAGCACTTTGCTTAGAAAACTCCCACTATTTTTGCAACTTCAAATCCTGTTTGCAACATGTCAGAAAAACAAGAATTATTTTTAAAAAAAATCTTAGAATTTATTTATCTGGGTATCTCCTTCAAACCATAGACAAAGCAGATGGTTTTCAGTTACGGAATGTGTGAATCATTGGATAAATTTGGATTGGCTAGTAAGACTAGCCAGTATTATGAGCAAAAGGAAAATATTCTGGGCATATGGTAAATTCCATAATATAAACATATTTTTTTTTAAATTTCGGGAGTCAATAGGAACCTGGTTTAATTGAAGAAGAGGTTTCATGTACAGGAAAAACGGAAGGTAAGTCTAGACAAAGATGGGTCCCCTGATTGTATATGGGCATTGGACATCTTATTGAAAAATTTCATTTTTATCTGATAGGTGCTGGAGAGGTCCAATTAGTTAGATAGAAATGAAATAATTTCTATAGATAGATAGAAATAATTTCCTACTAGGTAAAATAACCTCCTCAGATGTGAATCTAATAGGCAGATGGATCAATCAGTTAATTTTCACACATACTGCTTCTCCATTTGTGTCATTCACTTGCAATAACATTTTATAAATATGAGACACATTCAGAGAAAATTTTAGTTCCTGAAAATAGTGACAGTTTGGTAGAGAGGCTTCCATCTGTCTATTACTGTATATAGCTCAACCCCACTCAAAGCCAGTGATAGATATTTACTGTAGTGATCAAAAATCCTTATTTTTGGAGAAAGTTATACTCAAATTTTGAAACAATAATGATATTTCAAGTGAATTAAAGCATGTTTCACCATTCATATGCATCTATACACATACACACATGTACATAATCTTTTGGAAAATCAAGGAGCATAAAATACAAGAACATATTACGAGGACACATGATACTGAGAACCAGAATTTTTTCTAATTGAAATATAGTTAATATAAAATATTATCTCAGTTTCAAGTATATAGCATAGTGACTCTGCATTTAAAAAACATTACAAAATAATCAGTATGAAATGATTATTATCTGTCCCCATACAAAGTTGTTACTGTATTATTGACATGTTCCTTATGCTATATATTACATTCCCTTGACTTTATAACTAGAAATTCATATCTCTTAATTCCCTTTATCTATTTTGATAATCCCTCAATCAACAAAACAAAAACAGCCAGATATTGAATGAGCAGAGGATCAAGGGAGAAACTAAAGCAAGCTCTGGTACTTTGAAAAGTCAAAAGAAAAAAAGTATAATTTTATTATTTTGCATAATATTGTTTACAAAAGGATGTTGAGAAATCAAGTGACAGATCAGAGTTCTCCTATAAACTGGTAATCACTAATAATACGTGATTCTCTAGAGAGACCTAGGAATGTAGAGAACACATGGCATCTCCACATGCAAATGGTGACATTTTACATTCAATTTCTAGATTCAAGTTGAAAAGAATCATGTCTTATTCCACCCCACCTATTGATCACTGACTCTTGCTCTGGAAAGTGCATGGTAAATGTGGTAAGCTTTGGCCACAAAATATAAAATTCTATTTGACGTTGGTAGTGGTGGTTTAGTTGCTAAGTCATGTCCACTCTTGTGACCCCATGGACTGTAGCCCACCAGGCTCCTCTGTCCATGGGATTCTCCAGGCAAGAATACTGGAGTGGGTTGGTAGTAATCAAAAGGATAACAGATAAATCCATGAGGCATACTAGTTACCAAGCATTCAGTGTGAAACTCTTAATGATCAGGATGAGGCACTTGATGTTCTTCAAGTGTTAAGCCTTACAATCCTTAAGATTTAAGATTATTGACGACACTGAAGGAGGTGTTCTTGTTTATTATATTTACTATTTTTAGTGCGCTGTGCTGGGCATAATCACTTAGTCATGTCCAGTTCTTTGAGACTCCATGGACTGTAGCCCACCAGGCTCCTTTGTCCATGGAATTCTCCAGGCAAGAATACTAGAGTGGGTTGCCATTCCCTTCTCCAGGGGATCTTCCCCTCCCAGGGATCAAACCTGAGTCTCCTGAATTGCAGGTGGATTCTTTACCAGCTGAGCTACCAGGGGAATTCTGATAAATTTGCCACATTAGGTTTTATGCAGGAGAAATTGGGGGAAATAAATTAGTAAAATATATATTGTCAGAAATAAAAAGCCTACTTCACAGTTACCACATAAAGAATGCCTGCTGCTGCTGCTGCTGCTGCGTCGCTTCAGTCGTGTCCGACTCTGTGCGACCCCATAGACGGCAGCCCACCAGGCTCCTCCGTGAACACTAGACTGGGTTGCCATTTCCTTCTCCAATGCATGAAAGTGAAAAGTGAAAATGAAGTCGCTCAGTCGTGTTCCAGGCAAGAGTACTGGAGTGGGGTGCCATTGCCTTCTCCAAAAGAATGCCTAGCTGAGTTCAATTATAACTGTAAGTAGATTTAAGGATATCATGATGATCTACAAAGGACCATGCACCAATAGGTCATTTTGACTGCACTCTCTCCTCCCCACCCCCTGTATCAAGTACATTACCATTTTACATACTGAAGAAAAAAAAATTAAAGATATATTTTAATCCATTTAATTTTCTTATTCTACCAGCCAAGGCACTGTCATTTCTCAGACTATTATAATAGCCTGTTAATATTTTCCCAACTTCTCCTTTTGCTCACTTTCAAGCAGTTCTTCCCAATTCAACCAGAATTATTTTTAAAACCTGAAAATATCAATACATAAGCCTCCTGTTAAAACCCTCTTGTTGTTTCCTATCTTACTTACTGAGAGATAAAGCAATTTGGTCCTAGGACCAGACCACTTGAGTTAGAAGCTTGTCTGTACTGGTTTCTAGTGACTGTGAGCAAGTCACTTAACCTCTGTGTTCCTCACTTTCCTTATCTTTAAAATGAGAGTACTGATAGTACCTACCTCACAAAGTCCTTAAGAGGATTCCAAGTGATGATACAAGTAAAACACCTACAACAAATTCTGACACTCTTACATTGTTACTCTAGGCAGTAAAATACTTACTTTAACATACACAATCTTGTATGACGTGATAGTTGTCCATCTCTTACACCTCATGTTGTACCACTTTTCCCATCACTATTGTTGTTCAGTTACTAAGTTGTGTCTGACTCTTTGTAAACCCATGGACTGCAGCACACCAGGCTTCCCTGTCCTTCATTATCTCTCAGAGTTTGCTCAAACTTATGTTCATCAAGTTGATGATTCCATCCAACTATCTCATCCCCTGTTGCCAAATTATCCTCCTGCCCTTAATCTTTCCAACTATCAGGATCTTTTCCATTCTAGCTTACTGTTTCTGTCCAAATTCATGTGGTGTATTTCCACTTCTGGAAGTTTGCACATGCTACTCCATCTATCTAGTCTTCCTCTTATATTTCAGTTGGTTGGTATCTATTCATATTTCTGTGGCTTTTCCTGATCATTTAACCAAAATATATCACAAAATTGCTCTCCCATATTACAACTAGTTTTTTCTCCTTCCTAGAATATGCTTACGTTTTTATTTTCCTCTTTTTCATGGCTCACTCCCTCACTAGACTCTAATTTCTATTATGGTAAAAAATACTCCCCCCCCCCAAAAAAAATCTCTAGAACTTTAAAATTACTTGGTACAAAGTAGATTCTCAATAAATGTTTACTGAAGTGGGAAAAAATACTTGAAAGAATATGTAAACCATAAGGAAGTAAGATGGATTAGCATGGCGGGGGGGTGTTGGGAATCCTAGAGGGAAATCATCTCATAGTGAGAAAATAAAAGGCAAACAAAAGCACAGAGAGGAAGGTAGGGCATTATCTAAAATATACAGTTTTTGATCAGTGTGGATGGAATGAGGGGAATAGTGAGAACAGATACAGTAATGTTTAAGAACGGAGAGTCAGCTTGAGGCCAAATAGTATTTGTTCCTATATATATCATAAGAATATGTATCATAAGTGAGTGAGTGATAGTTGCTCAGTCATGTCCAACTCTTTGTGACCCCATGGACTGTAGCCTACCAGGCTCTTCTGTCCATGGAATTCTCCAGGCAAAAATACTGGGGTGGGTAGCCATTCCCTTCTCCAAGGGATCTTTCCAAATGAGGGATCAAATCCAGGTCTCCCACACTGCGGGCAGATTCTTTATCACCTGAGACACCAGGGTAGCCGAAGAACACTGGAGTGGGTAGCCTGTCCCTTCTCCAGGGGAACTTCCTGACCCAGGGTCTCCTGCATTGCAGGCAGATTCTTTACTAGCTGAACTACCAGGGAAGCACGTGTATCACATGACATATGTATAATCTTAAGACATACATAATAGGATATACTACCTTCAGACTACCTATATGCAGATTGAAGGCAGGAGGAGAAGGGGATGACAGAGGATGAGATGACTGGATGGCATCACTGACTGGATGGCATCACTGACTGGATGGACATGAGTTTGAGCAAGCTCCAGGAGTTGGTGATGGAAAGGGAAGCCTGGCGTGCTGCAGTCCATGGGGTCACAAAGAGTTGGACATGACTGAGCAACTGAACTGCACTGACCTTCAGACATCAAACATTCAATCACAAGTTGTATTATCATTATATCTACTGTTTATTCCACTTGCTCATTTACCTATTTACAAGCTTTCATTTTTATGTTTTAAAATACCTATAGTGAGTTATACACTTTTGAAGATTTTACAGTGTAATGTTTTCATCATCAAAAACTGTATGGGAGAGAAAATGTGACAGTTTAATGCTTTGTAAATCCCTGTGGCTATAAATGAATGGTGAGTTTTTTCATAGCAGATTTACATGAATTTTATTTTTACTCTTATTAATTTCTAGGGTTGATTTTTGAAGATGCTGGGAGTTTAAGTGATCCTTCTTTGAAAATTTCTATTTTAAAAGCAAGCACGGGCAGTCTTAGCAGTTTTACATGAAGGAAGGCCATCTTTCATTAAAACAGAAAAATACTGAGACTGCTTTCTGCTGATGTTCCCAGATACACAATGTTTAATCAGTGTCCCAGGAGCAAAATATGTTAGAGTCCTCCTGTTAAAAAGGAACTAGGGAGTTCAAATAATCTAGCCACCAGCTCTCAGGTAAGATAGCATTTAACTGGAATTATCTATTCTATTATTAAACACTATAGAGCAAGGGGATACTTGGAATATACTATTTTCTTACTGTTCTGGAAAAGTGGTATATGGTTCTATTTTTAGGTGTATGTTTTAAATTAGCTTGTTCCACTCATCAATTTGGCATAGCATATCTTTCCATTGATTGTGTCATCAACTTTTTTCATCAAAATAGTTTTCATTTTTCAGAGTACAGGTCTTTCACCTCGTGTAAATTTATTCCTAAGTAGTTATTCTTTCTGATGCAATTGCAAGTGGCACTGTTTCTTAATTCTATTTTTGATAGGTGTTATTATAGGTGTTATTAGTGCATAAAATGACTTCAGATTTCTGAATGTTAATTTTGTATCCTGCAACTTTTCTGAATTTATTAGTTCAAAATTTTGCTGGTTTATATAAAATCCCATCATTTGCAAATAGTGACAGTTTTACTTCTTCCTTTCCAATTTGGATGTTTTTTTTTTTAATCATTCGACCGCTGTGGTTAGGATTTCCAACACCTTGTGAAATACAAGTGGCAAGAGTGGGCATCCTTGTCTTGATCCTGATAGAAAATACATTTCAGATTTTTATCTTTGAACATAATGCTAGCAGCAGATTTGTGATATATAGCCTTTCTTATGTTGAGGTGCATTCCCTCTATTCCCACTTTGCTGACAGAGATTTTATCATAAATGAATGCTGAATTTTATCAAAAGCTTTTTCTGCATCTCTTGAAATAATCATAATTTTTATCCTTTATTAATGTGGTTTATTACATTGATTCATTTATATATATATATTAAAACATCCTTACATCCCTGGGATAAATTTCACATGATCATGGTATATGTGTTTTTTAATATATTTTTGAATTCAGTCTGTCAATATCTTGGTAAGGATTTTTGCATCTATATTCACCAGGGATATTGGCTTGTCATTTACTTTTTCTTTCTTTCTTTTTTTTTTTTTTTAGTGTCTTTGATTTGATAATCAGATAACATCACCCTTGAAAGTAAGTTTTAAAGTGTTCCTACCTCTTCAACTTTTTGGAATAATTTGAAAAGGATAGGTATTAAGTTCTCTTTATATGTTTTGGTAGAATTAGCCCATGAAGTCATCTAATCCTAGACTTCATTTGTTGTGAATTTTTTAATTATTCAATTTCATCACTAGTAATTAATCTGATCAGATTTTCTATTTCTTCCTAATTCAGTCTTGGAAGATTCTATATTTTTAGAAATATATTCATTTTGTCTAGGCTGTCCAATTTGATGGTGTATAATATTTCATCATAAAATCTTAGGATGACTTTCTTCAGTATTATGTTTGTACTCCTTTCTCTTTTATGTGTATTTGTTATCAGTTTTTGTTTTTAATTTTGATCAGAGTATAGTTGCTTTACAGTGTTGTGTTTCTGCTGTACAACAAAGTGAAGCAGCTACTAGTAAACATATATCCCCTCTTTTTTGGATTTCCTTCCCATTTAGGTCACCACAGAGCACTGAGTAGAGTTCCCTGTGCTATAGTAGGTTCTCATTAGTTATCTATTTTATACATAGTAGTGTATATATGTCAATCCCAATCTCTCGATTGATCCCAACTGCCCTCCTCCCTGGTGTCAATATGTCCATTCTCTACATCTGTGTCTCTATTTCCGCTTTGCAAATAAGTTTATCAGTATCATTTTTTCTGGATTCCACATATAAGTGACATATAATATTTTTCTATTTCTGACTTACTTCACTCTGTTTAATAGTTTCTAGATCCATCCATGTCTTGAAAATGACACAATTTCATTCCTTTTTATACCTGAATAATATTACATTGTACATATGTACTGTACCTTCTGTACCCATTCCTCTGTTGATGGACATTTAGATTGCTTCCATGTCCTGGCTGTTGTAAATAGTGCTGCAGTGAATATTGGGGTGCATATATCTTTTTGAATTATGGTTTTCTCCAGGTATATTTATGAATTTACATCCCCACCAACAGTGGAAGAGGGTGCCCTTTTCTCCACATTTATTGTTTGTAGATTTTTTGATAATGGTCCTTCTGACCATCATGAGGTGATACCTCATTGTAGCTGTGATTTGAATTTTTCTTAATAATGAGTGATGTTGAGCATCTTTTCATGTGTTTGCTAGCTATCTGTATGTCTTCTGGCTGTGCGGCACTGAGCTGGCAAGTGGCAGAGAGGAGATACCCCACGTCCAAGGTCAGGAGCAGCAGCTGCGCTTTGCTGGAGCAGCCGTGAAGAGATACCCCACGTCCAAGGTAAGAGAAACCCCACTAAGATGGTAGGTGCTGAGAGAGGGCATCAGAGGGTAGACAGACTGAAACCACAATCACAGAAAACTAGCCAAACTAATCACATGGACCACAGCCTTGTCTAACTCAATGAAACTAACCAAAGCCGTATAGGGCCAAACAGGACAGTCAGGTCATGGTGGAGAGTTCTGACAAAATGTGATCCACTGGAGAAGGGAATGGAAAACCACTTCAGTATTCTTGCCTTGAGAACCCCACGAACACTATGAAAAGGCAAAAAGATAGGACAATGAAAGATGAACTCCCCAGGTGGGTAGGTGCCCAGTATGCTACCAGAGATTGATGGAGAAATAACTCCAGAAAGAATGCAGGGATGGAGCCAAAGAAAAACCAGCACCCAGTTGTGTATGTGACTGGTTAAAGAAGCAAGGTCCGATGCTGTAAGAGCAACACTGCATAGAAACCTGGAATGTGAGATCCATGAATCAAGGCAAATTGGAAGTGGCTGAACAGGATATAGCAAGACTGAACGTAGACATTTTAGGAGTCAGCAAACTAAAATGGACTGGAATGGGTGAATTTAACTCAGATGACAATTATATCTACTAGTGTGGGCAGGAACCCTTAGAAGAAATGGAGTAGCCATCATAGTCAACAAAAGAGTCTGAAATGCAGTATTTGGATGCAATCTCAAAAATGACAGAATGATCTCTGTTCGTTTCCAAGGCAAACCATTCAATATCATGGTAATCCAAGTCTATGCCCTGACCAGTAACACTGAAGAAGCTGAAGTTGAATGGTTCTATGAAGACCTACAAGACCTTTTAGAACTAACACCCAAAACAGATGTCCTTTTCATTATAGGGGACTGGAATGCAAAAGTAGGAAGTCAAGAAACATCTGGAGTAACAGGCAAATTTGGCCTTGGAGTACAGAATAAAGCAGGGCAAAGGCTAATAGAGTTTTGCCAAGAGAATACACTGGTAATAGCAAGCACCCTCTTCCAACAACACAAGAGAAGACACTACACATGGGCATCACCAGATGGCCAACATTGAAATCAGATTGATTATATTCTTTGCAGCCAAAGATGGAGAAGCTCTATACAGTCAGCAAAAACAAGACTGGGAGCTGACTGTGGCTCAGATCATGAACTCTTTATTGCCAAATTCAGACTTAAATTGAAGAAAGTAGGGAAAAGCACTAGACCATTCAGGTATGACCTAAATCAAATCCCTTATGATTATACAGTAGAAGTGACAAATAAGATTCAAGGGACTAGATCTACAGATAGAATGCCTGATGAACTATGGATGGAGGTTTGTGACATTGTACAAGAGACAGGGATCAAGACCATCCCCAAGAAAAAGAAATGCAAAAAGCAAAATGGCTGTCTGAGGAGGCCTTACAAATAGCTGTGAAAAGAAAGAAGCAAAAAGCAAAGGAGAGAAGGAATGATAAGTCGATTTGAATGCAGAGTTCCAAATAATAGCAAGGAGAGATATGAAAGCCCCCCTCAGTGATCAGTGCAAAGAAATAGAGGAATATAATAGAATGGGAAAGACTAAATATCTCTTCAAGAAAATTAGATATACCAAGGGAGCATTTCATGCAAAGATGGGCACAATAAAGGACAGAAATGGTATGGACCTAACAGAAGCACAAGATATTAAGAAGAGGTGACAAGAATACACAGAAGAACTATACAAAAAAGATCTTCACAACCAAGATAATCATGATGGTATGATCACTCACCTAGAGCCACACATCCTGGAATGTGAAGTCAAGTGGGCCTTAGGAAGCATCACTATGAACAAAGCTAGTGGAGGTGATGGAATTCCAGTTGAGCTATTCCAAATCCTAAAAGATGATTCTGTGAAAGTGCTGCACTCAATATGCCAGCAAATTTGGAAAACTCAGCAGTGGCCACAGGACTGGAAAAGGTCAGTTTTCATTCTAATCCCAAAGAAAGGCAATGCCAAAGAATGCTCAAACTACCACACAATTGCACTCACCTCACACACTAGTAAAGCAATGCTCAAAATTCTCCAAGCCAGGCTTCAGCAATACATGAACTGTGAACTTCCACATGTTCAACTTGGTTTTAGAAAAGGCAGAAGAACCAGAGATTAAATTGCCAACATCTGCTGGATCATTGAGAAAGCAAGAGAGTTCCAGAAAACATCTATTTCTGCTTTATTGACTATGCCAAAGCTTTTGACTATGTGGATCACAATAAACTGTGGAAAACTCTGAAAGAGATGGGAATACCAGACAACCTGACCTGCCTCTTGAGAAATCTGTACACAGGTCAGGAAGCAATAGTTAGAACTGGACATGGAACAACAGACTGTTTCCAAATCGGGAAAGGAGTACATCAAGGCTGTATATCGTCACCCTGCTTATTTAACTTATATGCAGAGTACATCATGAGAAATGCTGGGCTGGATGAAACACAAGCTGGAATCAAGATTTCTGGGAGAAATATCAATAACCTCAAATATGCAGATGACACCACTCTTATGGCAGAAAGTGAAGAAGAACTAAAGAGCTTCTTGATGAAAGTGAAAGAGGAGAGTGAAAAAGTTGGCTTAAAGCTCAACATTTAGAAAACTAAGATCATGGCATCTGGTCCCATCACTTCATGGCAAATAGATGGAGAAACAGTGGAAACAGTGGCTGACTTTATTTTGGGGGGCTCCAAAGTCACTGTAGATGGTGACTAAAGCTATGAACTTAAAAGAGGTATACTCCTTGCAGGGAAAGTTATGAGCAACCTAGATAGCATATTAAAAAGCAGAGACATTACTTTGCTAACAAAGTTCCTTCTAATCAAGGCTATGGTTTTTCCAGTGGTCATGTATGGATGTGAGAGTTGGACTGTGAAGAAAGCTGAGCACTGAAGAATTGATGCTTTTGAACTGTGGTGTTGGAGAAATCCCTTGGACTGCAAGGAGATCCAACCAGTCCATCCTAAAGGAGATCAGTCCTGGGTGTTCATTGGAAGGACTGATGCTGAAGCTGAAACTCCAGTATTTGGCCACCTGATGCGAAGAGCTGACTCATTTGAAAAGACCCTGATGCTGGGAAAGATTGAGGGCAGGAAGAGAAATGGATGACAGAGGATGAGATGGTTTTATGGCATCACCAACTCGATCAACATGAGTTTGTGTAAACTCCGGGAGTTACTGATGGACTGGGAGGCCTGGTGTGCTGTGGTCCATGAGGTCCAAAGAGTCAGACATGACTGAGTGACTGAACTGAACTGAACTGAACTGAACTGATGTCTTCTTTAGAGAGTTGTCTATTTAGGTCTTCTTCCAAAGAGGATTATTCTTGAGCATTAAAAATCTAGTGGAATTTGCTTTGCTAGTGGAATTTGGACTTGCTGGGGCTTTGTTCTAAGTTTCATCGACTGGTTGCTCCATTCCCTTATAATCTCCCAAAGGTTCCTTTCTGCCTCAGGTGATTTCCCTACCTCCATAAGCCTTTCTGAGTGCAGAATCCTCTCCTTACCTTCAGTTCCCTGACAGGAGTGCTGTTCCCTTCCCATTCCCTCTTCTTCTTCTTCTTCTTCTTTTTTTTTTCTCTTTCTTTCAGTGTAGTTCATTGTGTGTGGGGGTTTCTTGTCTTTTTAGGTGTCCAAGGTCTTCCACCAATGTTCAGTAGGTGCTCTATGAAAAGTTTTTTACTTGTAGATGTATTCTTGATGTACTTGTGAGGAGAATTCAGCATCCTCTTATTCTGCCATCTTGATGCCTCCCCCTATTATCAGTTTGTTTTGTGGTTACCATGAGATTCTTATAGAACATGTGTATATAGCTGTCTAAGTTCATGCTTATATTTGAGTGCTTTCTAAAAGCAATACATTTTTACTACCAACACAACATTTTATACTCCTGATGTTATTTTTTTGTCTTTTTATTTTGTGTATCTCTTAACTAATTGTTTTAGGTATATACATTTACTAATTTTGCCTTTTAATGTTCATACCCTATGGATGGTTGATCGACTAACCATATACTATATTTTTGCTTTTACTGGTAAAATTATTTACCTTTTATAATTTTTAATATTTCTCCTTTTCGTGTTTTCTGTTTAAAGATGTTTTAAACAGAATATTTTTAACATTTCTTGTGAGGTCAGTTTAATATTGATAAGCTCCTTTCTCTTTTGCTTACCTGGAAAACTCTATCTCTCCTTCAATTCTGAATGATAACCTTGCCAGAATATTCTTGCTTGCAAGGTTTTTCTTTTTTTTTTTCTCTCTTTAGTACTTTGAATATGTCATGCCATTCTCATCAGGCCTGTAAAGTTTCTGCTGAAAAGGCAGTTGGTGATCTTGGAAGGGTTCCTCTAAATGTAAGTAGTTCTCCTTTTCTTACTGCTTTTAAAGTTCTCTCTTTAGCTTTAAATTTTGACATGTTAATTATACTGTGTCTAGGTGTTGGAATTCCTAAAATATAATGTGAATATTAGTGCACTTGCTATTGTTCAAGTGATCCCTTAAATTATATATATAATAAATATAATATTTATAATACTATATAAATTTTATTATATAAATTTATATATTATATAAAAATTATATAAATTTACATAAATATTATATAAATATATAATAAATATAATATATGAATATATAATAAATATATATATTTACTTTTGCTCTTCCAATGCATGATTTCACTAGCCTGTCTTCCTTACTGCTGGTCCTTTCTTTTGCATCATCTAATCTTCTGTTGGTTCCCTCTAGTGTATTTCTTCATTTCTTTTTTAATTTTTTAAAATTTTAATTGGAGGCTAATTACTTTACAATATTGTGGTGGGTTTTGCCATACATTCACATGAATCAGCCATGGGTGTACATGTGTTCCCCATCCTGACCCTCCCTCCCACCTCCCTCCCATCCCATCCCTCAGGGTCATCCCAGTGCACCAGCCCTGAGCACCTCGCTTCATGCATAGAACCTGTACTGGTAATCTATTTCACACATGATAATATACACATTTCAATGCTATTCTCTCAAATCATCTCACCCTCGCCTTCTCCCACAGAGCCCAAAAGTCTGTTCTTTACATCTGTGTCTCTTTTGCTGCCTCACATATAGGATCATTGTTACCATCTTTCTAAATTCCATATATATGTGTTAATATACTGTATTGGTGTTTTTCTTTCTGACTTACTTCACTCTGTATAATAGGCTCCAGTTTCATCTACCTCATTAGAACTGATTCAAATGCATTCTTTTAATAGCTGAGTAATATTCCACTGTGTATATGTACCACAGCTTTCTTATCCATTTGTCTGCTGATGGACATCTAGGTTGCATCCATGTCCTGGCTATTATAAACAGTGCTGCGATGAACATTGGGGTACACGTGTCTCTTTCAGTTCTGGGTTCCTCAGCATGTATGCCCACCAGTGGGATTTCTTGGTAGTATGGCAGTTCTATTTCGAGTTTTTTAAGGAATCTCCACACTGTTCTCCATAGTGGCTGTACTAGTTTGCATTCCCACCAACAGTGTAAGAGCATTCCTTTTTCTCTGCACCCTCTACAGCATGTATTGTTTGTAGACTTTTTGATAGCAGCCATTCTGACTGGCATGAGATGGTACCTCACTGTGGTTTTGATTTGCATTTCTCTGATAATGAGTGATGTTGAGCATTTTTTCATGTGTTTGTTAGCCATTTATATGTCTTCTTTGGAGAAATGTCTGTTTAGTTCTTTGGCCCACTTTTTAATTGGGTTGCTTATTTTTCTGGAATTGAGCTGCAGGAGTTGCTTGTATATTTTTGAGATTAATTCTTTGTCCATTGCTTCATTTGTTATTGTTTTCTCCCATTCTGAAGGCTGTCTTTTCACCTTGCTTATAGCTTCCTTTGTTGTGCAAAAGCTTTTAAGTTTAAGTTAGGTCCCATTTGCTTATTTTTGCTTTTATTTCCATTACTCTGGGAGGTGGGTCATAGAGGATCCTGCTGTGATTTATGTCAGAGAGTGTTTTGCCTATGTTTTTCTCTAAGAATTTTATAGTTTCTGGTCTTACATTTAGATCTTTAATCCATTTTGAGTTTATTTTTGTGTATGGTGTTAGAAAGTGTTCTAGTTTCATTCTTTTACAAATGGCTGACCAGTTTTCCCAGCACCACTTGTTAAAGAGATTGTCTTTTCTCCGTTGTATATTCTTGCCTCCTTTGTCAAAGATAAGGCGTCCATAGTTGCGTGGATTTATCTCTGGGCTTTCTATTTTGTTCCATTGATCTATGTTTCTGTCTTTGTGCCAATATCATACTGTCTTGATGACTGTGGCTTTGTAGTAGAGCCTGAAGTCAGGGAGGTTGACTCCTCCAGTTCCATTCTTCTTTCTCAGAATTGCTTTGGCTATTCGAGATTTTTTGTAATTCCATACAAATTGTGAAATTATTTGTTCTAATTCTCTGAAAAATACTGTTGGTAGCTTGATAGGGATTGCATTGAATCTATAGATTGCTTTGGGTAGTATATTCATTTTCACTATATTGATTCTTCTGATCCATGAACATGGTATATTTCTCCATCTATTTGTGTCATCTTTGATTTCTTTCATCAGTGTTTTATAGTTTTCTATATATAGGTTTTTTGTTTCTTTAGGTAGATTTATTCCCAAGTATTTTATTCTTTTCATTGCAATGGTAAATGGAATTATTTCCTTAACTTCTCTTTCTGTTTTCTCATTGTTAGTGTATAGGAGTGCAAGGGATTTCTGTGTGTTAATTTTATATCCTGAAACTTTACTATATTCATTGATTAGCTCTAGTAATTTTCTCATGGAAGTCTTTAGGGTTTTCTATGTAGAGGATCATGTCATCTGCAAACAGTGAGAGTTTTACTTCTTCTTTTCCAATCTGGATTCCTTTTATCTCTTTTTCTTCTCTGATTGCTGTGGCTAAAACTTTCAAAACTATGTTGAATAGTAGTGGTGAGAGTGGACATCCTTGTCTTGTTCCTGACTTTAGGGGAAATGCTTTCAGTTTTTCACCATTGAGGATAATGTTTGCTGTGGGTTTATCATATATGGCTTTTATTATGTTGAGGTATGTTCCTTCTATGCCTGCTTTCTGGAGGGTTTTTATCATAAATGGATGTTGAATTTTGTCAAAGGCTTTCTCTGCATCTATTGAGATAATCATATGGTTTTTATCTTTCAATTTGTTAATGTGGTGTATCACATTGATTGATTTGTGAATATTGAAGAATCCTTGCATCCCTGGGATAAAGCCCACTTGGTCATGATGTATGATCTTTTTAAATATGTTGTTGGATTCTGTTTGCTAGAATTTTGTTAAGGATTTTTGCATCTATGTTCATCAGTGATATTGGCCTGTAATTCTTCATTTCTGTTATTGTTTTCTTCAGCTCTGATTGGCTCTTTTTATATTTTATACCTCTTTGCTATAATTCTCTCTTCCTCTACTCTTTTCCTGAGTTCACGGAATATCTTTATGATCGTTACTTTCAACTCCTTATCTAGAACATTGGTTTTCTCCATTTAGTTTATTTTTTCCCTGAGGTTTTATCTTGTTCATTCATTTGGAACATATTTGTTTCCTTATTTGGCCTGTGTTTATTCCTATATATTAGTAGATCAGCTATGTTTCCCATACTTGAAGCAGTTGCTCTTTGTAGCAGGCGCCATGTGGGACCCAGTAGCATGGTCTCATCTACTCTTGAGAGCCAGGCCCTCCAGGATTTCCCCTATATGGGTTGCATGTGTCCTCCTGTTGTGACTGGGCTGCCTAGTTATGGGTACACTAGTGTTCAACTCTGGCTGTGGCTCTGGTCTGGTCTAATGCTCATGTCAGCCCTGTGGTCAGGAGCCACTTTATGGGGGTGCTGATATGGGCCAAAAGCATCCACTAGGTCTATCAGGGTAGGTAGCTATTTTAGAAGGGCTCCACTGCTAGCCAATGTGGACAACTGTGACTGGTGGGGCACAGGGATGCTTGGCAGTGTGGGGTGGGTCCGCTGCTGGCTAAATATGGCTGCTCTGTTTTGCAGGCTGAGGGGGCCAGTTTGGAGGAGCACTAGGTGTGTCCAGATCTGTAGTTGAACTCAGGGCAGCTCAAGTGATGCCATTGGTTAGATGGTGAGAGTCAGAAATGATTCCTGCCAGTACTGAGCTGGCTAAGCAGAGGGTGAGCCACAAATAAACAACAACAAAAACTGGTGCCCACCATCTCTTTACCCATAGAAAGTTCCAACAGAACCCTGCCTTTCATGTACACACTCTACAATTAGTCAGTGAATCTCCAAGCATGAGCTAGATGCTTTACAAAGAGGTTCTTCTACGCTAGAAACTCGGAGCAAATGAGTTTTTACATGTGCCCCTTAAGAGTGGAGCCTCCTTTTCCTATAGCCCTCCAGTTCTCCCAGACATAAGCACCACTGGTCTTCAAAGCCAAGTGCTATGAGGGCTCATATTCCTAGTGCATGTTTCCTGGGCTGAGTAGCCCAATGTGTGGTTGGAACCCTAGGCTTTCATGGGCACCTCCAAGACTATGATCTCTCCAACAATGGGCCACAGTGGTGACTGATGGTGTGGGTCCTGGCCAGACTATATTTCTGTCCCTCCTACTCACTTTAGAATGACTTTTCCTTTTTATCTTTAGTGATAGAACACCTATTATTCTAGTCTTCAGGTTATTCTCGGGCTTCCCTTGTAGCTCAGTCAGTAAAGAATCTGACTGCAGTGCAGGAGAGATCTCCTGGAGAAGGAAATGGCAATCCACTCCAGTATCCTTGCCTGGAAAATCTCATGGACAGTGGAGCTTGGTGGGCTGCAGTTCATGGGGTCACAAAGATTGGGCGTGACTGAATGACTAATACTTACTTACTTACTCAGGTCATTCTCAGAATTAGTTTCTCTGTAGTTAGTTAGTTGTAGTTTTGGCACGTCCAGGGGAGGATGTGAGCCCAGGATCTTTCTACTCAGCCATCTTGTTCCTTAGCTCAAATGTTATTAACCATGGTTTATGATGAGTCCTAGTCACCAATCCCATTATGGGCTCTACGACTTCCACCCTCAAAATTATATATTTATAATTGTGTTTGTGTGTGAATTATTTTTCTAAAGAGAGGAGCTGTAACTCTTCCAATGACTGAATCAAAGATGTTAAATCTATGCTCTAATAGGTTTTTCCCAATATCACATAGAGAATTACTAGAAAAGCCTATACTAGAACCCAAGAAACCAGTCATTCCAGTGTTCTTTATTAATACCTGCTGCCTCTAATTAATGTGCTTTGTATTTTGTTACTCTATTTTAATCCATGGCTATTATTTTGCTTTGAATCTAAAGTTGAAACTTTAATGCACTGCTCGTGGGAGTATAAATTGGTACAAACACTGGAAAACCAAGAATGCTCTACAACTACATAAAACATAGATGTATCTCATAAACATGACTTTAAGGCAATATAAAGTCAAACGCAGAAGAATATGAACTTATTTACATAAAATACCCCTGAGGATTAGTGAATAAAAGAGGGCATGGGGGTGTTTTCTGGGGTTCTGTTTATTAACCTAGGTACTGATTACCTAGATTTGTTCACCTTTTTAAAATTCAGCACACTATACACTTATAATTTATACTCTTTATGTTATAATCTTGCATGCATGCTAATTGCTTCAGTCGTGTCCAACCCATTGTAACACGATGGGCTGTAGCCTACCAGGCTCCTCTGTCCATGGGATTTCCCAGGCAAGAATACTGGAGTTGGTTGCCATGCCCTCCTCCAGGGGATCTTCCTGACCCAGGGATTGAATCCACATCACTTTACATCTTATGCATTGGCAAACAGTTTCTTTACCACTATTGCCACCCGGGAAGCCCATGTTGTAATCAATATACATAAAATATTTTTAGCAAATGGGATGATACTATCATAGACACTACCCTTTTTGTAGAGAGTATTATCAAGAAAATGAAGAGAAACTGAAATTTACTGAATACTAATGTGCACCCTGCTTATTTAACTTATATGCAGAGTACATCATGAGAAACATTGGGCTGGAAGAAGCACAAGCTGGAATCAAGATTGCCTGGAGAAATATCAATAACCTCAGATATGCAGATGACACCACCCTTATGGCAGAGAGTGAAGAGGAACTAAAAATCCTTTTGATGAAGGTGAAAGAGAGTGAAAAATTTGGCTTAAATCTTAACATTCAGAAAGCTAAGATCATGGCATCTGGTCCCCTCACCTCATGGGAAATAGATGGGGAGACAGTGGAAACAGTGTCAGACTTTACTTTTTTTGAGCTCCAAAATCACTGCAGATGGTTACTGTGCAGCCATGAAATTAAAAGACACTTACTCCTTGGAAGGAAAGTTATGACCAACCTAGACAGCATATTAAAAAGCAGAGACATTACTTTGCCAACAAAGGTCCGTCTGGTCAAGGCTATGGTTTTTCCAGTGGTCATGTATGGATGTGAGAGTTGGACTGTGAAGAAAGCTGAGCACTGAAGAATTGATGCTTTTGAACTGTGGTGTTGGAGAAGACTCTTGAGAGTCCCTTGGACTGCAAGGAGATCCAACCAGTCCATCCTAGAGGAGATCAGTCCTGGGTGTTCATTGGAAGGACTGATGCTGAAGCTGAAACTCCAGCACTTTGGCCACCTCATGTGAAGAGCTGACTCATTGGAAAAGACCCTGATGCTGGGAGGGATTGGGGGCAGGAGGAGAAGGAGATGACAGAGGATGAGATGGCTGGATGGCATCACCGACTCGATGGGCATGAGTTTGAGTAAACTCCGGGAGTTGGTGATGGACAGGGAGGCCTGGCGTGCTGCGATTCATGGGGTTGCAAAGAGTCGGACACGACTGAGGGACTGAACTGAACTGAACTGAATGTGCATTGTGAAGTAAGTACTTTTTCATTTGTGACATCTCAGATAATACTGATAAATAACCTTGTGAGAGAGGTATTATCCTGATTCTCAAGAAAAATGTCTTCCCAAAGCTACACAGCTAATAACTCCATTTAGCAAATCTAGTGATCAGATTACACTGTCCTTAGAAAACATAAGGTAAGTCCTTTGAAAAGTTCAATGGACAGAGCAACATGAACCTTGAGTTCTAACCCTAGCCTTATTCACCCACTGATTTATTTGACCTATATTTAAGTAGCCACTATAAATCTGTATCTTGAAGAGATGCATGTTATCTCTCATCGGACTTTGTCTCCTTTCAAAATATATGTATTGGTCTAAATTATTTCAGAGCTCTCTTTTAACTGTAACATCAAGTCTGTCATTTCCTCACAACAATTTTTCACAAAATGGCTTATGTGTGACTCTAGTGTGCAGCATTACTTAATTATGTAACCCTTAGCATTTCTTGGGTTCTGGTGAGAACCCTCTCCTGGGTTGCAGACTGTGACTTGTATCCTCACATGATGAAAATAAGGCTGACTAGATTGCTGGAATCTTATTGGATATAGTATATGGATATGGATATATCTTATTGGATATAGTAAGCAATATATTGTGCTTACTAAGGAAAAGTTCTTTGGAGAAAGAACTAAATACAAATTTGATCCACAGGAAACTTACCTGGAATTTAAGATAGTTCATGCTAATAATTCTTTGTGAGATGACTGCAAATGTATGTTATTATCCCCTTTTACAAATCAATTTAATTGTAGCTCTCTGCACATTCATAGAACTAATATATGTTATATATATATGTTTTATATATATAGTTATATGTAAAAATATATTATCAGTTATATATATATATATTATATATCAGCTATATATATTAGTTATATATATATACTATATATCCATTTTATATATCTGCTTCATATATACATATATATATATATATAATATTATAACATTCTGTTCTTCTGACTACCAATGAAACATTTTGGGTTTTACTTCTTCACCATTTCAGAAGCTATAATTAGGACAATCACCCTATATATCCCAAGACAAATCTAATAAAAATACCAAAGTGAGACAATTCCCTTCATTTGTTTATCTAGACAATATTGTTAATAATTATAGAGATACAATAATTTTACTATTTATATTTTTAGGCAATTCACAATAATTAAAATAAAGTTTTAAATTTATAATTGGTTAGTAGTTGAGTGGTCAAGGTGGCACAGTGTTTTTCATCAGGAAATAGTGAGTGAAAGCTTAAGTGTATCGATTTCAATTGAAATGTATATGTAATGACATTTTAGTTTTTGAATGAAATATTAAAACATGCATTAAAGCTTGAAGCTCTTATACTAAAATTAATTGAATTACCATTTGTTTATCTTTTAATAATTCATATTCAGATACAATCTATTCATATTAATAATATTTATTTCAGATGGTAGAAAAAAACAAGGATCACATTATGAAAATAAAAATAAGTAAGAGCTACTTCACCTTTGGATCATCAGGTAGATTCCCCTGGTCAAAGTGACCAGAAATAATTACAATGTACCTGTGATTATAAAAATTAAAGCCCAAATGTTTCATATATTGAAACCTTAATCTCAGAGTGATAGTATTTAGAGCTTTGGGTAGCTCATGAGAGTGGGACCCTCATGAATGGGATTAGTGCCCTTTAAGAAGATTCCAGCCATCTAGTCAGCTTTATTTTCACCATGTGAGGATACAAGTCACAGTCTGCAACCAGGAGAGGGTTCTCACCAGAATACAACCATGCTGGCCTCCTGATTTCAGACTTCGCAGTCTCCAGAACTGTGAGAAATATTAATAATACATTTCTGTTCTTTATAAGCCACCTAGTCTATGGTACTTTGTTATAGCATCCTGAGCCGACTAAGCCATGGACTGTGACTCGCCATATTAGAAGGCCAAGTTGCACCATCTTCAAATTGCTAAATAATTTCTTCCTTTTCATTCGCCACTCCAAGGAACATGTTTTGCTTAGTCTGTTAAACTGAATTTGCAAGAGCTTTCCCTGTTCCCTATACCAACAGTCAGATATGTTAAGAGAGTATTTTTTTGTTGTTGTGAATTTTTCCTGATTTAATTTGGTATGCCATCTTTTACAGAAATTACCATATTACTGATTATGGTACTATGCAAAGATTAAATCCAAATATTTCTAATTTATCTTATCTCCAAGGCTTTTATACAGTTATAAAAAAAAGGCTTCACTAAGTACAGAGTCAGGTACTAGCTTATAGTATGGTACTTACTAAATTATTTTGCTAGAAATTCTTAAAATTCCACTTTATTCCTCACTGTCAATTTCATCACTAACTTTACAACATTTAATTATCTATCCTAATATTCCTTGGTTGGAACTACAATTGAAATTCTCTCTTTTGGTGGTGAGGATAATAAGCGTTGTTTAGATGCCGTTAAGTTTCATAGATAGTCTGTCTGATCAGATTATAAAATGAAGAGTGTTTTTATTTCCTTTATGATCATATTGGAAACAATTTGAAAACTAGAAAAGATATAATTAAAATTGATATATAATTGGATTCAAAGAACACTAGGAAATCCCACCTAGTATTAATATAACATCAAAAATTTCCCCCAACTGCTAAGTAAACATTTTGTATCCTTGGGGCTAAAGTGATTTGTTGCATAATTGGAAAGCAATACTTTGTTTTGTTTTTGTTTTAACCAATGTTCTGCTACTCAAATCCACATTCAACCTATTAAATGACTCATACAGCAATTTACTTACACCGACTGGAAGAACAAGGACAGAATTAATACCCTATCTGAAGGCCACTGACTTAGAATATATACTCCCTTGCTTTGGGAGGTCTGGAACAATAATCTCAACAGTTAATAAAGAAAAAAAGAACTCCTTGTAGAAATTAGGAATTTTTTAAAAGACAAGAAAATGAAGAAATCTAAAATTACAATGGGTTTCAAAAAATTAAACTTTAATCAGTTGCTTGGAAATGCCTTGAGGTTTATTCTTCATCTTCTTCTTTCTCCTATATGTAAGGTAGTTAGATAACTGCCTATGATACCCTGCACTGAGACAAAATAAGTTGAAGATGGAAGTAGTTGGAGATAACTTTAAAACTCTGAATGGCATTTAAATCAGCATGTCCTAATGATCAGCAACAAAGGATTCTAAATGCAGTGGTGCATATTATTGCAAAGCTCTTTGCAGCTATTTTGAGAAAGTTGCTCAGAAGTGCCAAAAGTCTGAAACAGAGTTCAATGCTCAATTTTACTAAAAGGATGATCTTGGAAAATTGTAGACTTTTTAGCTTAACTTTAGTACCTGGGATAATAGTGGAAAAAGTCATTATGCTATCAGTTTAAAAATGCCTACAGACACACAAAATGCTGGCTAATGAACAACATGGCTTCACAAAGAGCAAATAACCTCAGATACATTTTATTTCCCTCTATATTAAATTGATATTATTTATAGAAAGGGGATAAAGGATCATTATTTGGCTGCAACTACCATTTAAATGTTTATATATTACTGAGTCTTTATCTTTCCAATACTTTTCTCTATGGCTAGTCATTAGAGTAGGAGGTTATGGTGTTATTTCAGAGATTCTGGAAAGATTTTGCTGTCTTCCAAAACAAGCTACCAATATTTAGTACTTTTTTCTTTGATTTATGGCTCTTTGACACTACTAAAAAGCTGTGTGACTTTGAGAAAGTTAATAAATTTTTCTGAGTTTGTTTCTCTATCTATAAAAGTTGAAGCTCTCTTTCCAGCCCTCTGGATCTATCACTGAAATGAAGTACAGATTCAAGATAACATTTCAAATGGATTCATTAAGCACAAGAAGTTTCTTAAAGTATAATGTAATATAAACATTGACACAAACACAAATAAATTGAAGTAAAATTTACATTAGAAAATGGCTTGAGAGGAAGATCATGATGATGAGATGAATAATAATGGCTGATATGATATAGTACCCACTAGACATTAATCAGAACTGTATATGTTAGCATTAAAAAAAGAAACAAAATAATGTTACAAAGAAAATGACTCAAGAATATGGCATGCAGGGAGAGATCTGCCAAGATGGTGGAGTTGAAAGAGTACAAGCTAGCCTCCTCTCACGAGCAAACCGAAATTACAACCATCTGCAAAACAATTATCCACAGGAAAGACCAGAATCTACCATAAAAGATTTTCTACAACTAATGACATAAAGGAACCACAGTGAGATGGGTAGGAAGGACAGACTCACAATACAGTCAAATTGCATACACCCAGGTGGGAAACTAACTGAAGAATAATTACAATGCAGAGCTTCTCCCACAGGAATGAGAGCTCTGAGCCCTAGGTCAGGCTCCAACCATAGGGGTCCTGCACTGAAAAGATGACCCCCCAGAATATTTGGCTCTGAAAGCCAGCAGGGCTTATTTTTAAGAGTCCCAGAGGGCTGGGGGAAATAGAGACTTCACTCTTAAAGAGCCCACAGAAAACCTCACATACTCTGGGACCTAAAGCAGAAATATTTTGATAGGAACCTGGATCAAACTTACCTGTTGATATTAGGTACTTGCCCAGACAGGCAAGTGGCAACCAGAGTTCACCATGGGGACATAGACACTGGTGGCAGCCATTCTTGGGAGCTCCTTCTACCATATGAACACTGGCACTGGAAAGTACCACTGTAGAATACTCCCTCTAGTTTATTAACACTAGGACACAGCCCAGCCCTGGCCTGAAAGCCTGCAGGTACCAGTGCTGGGATAACTCAGGCTAAGCAACTAGCTGGTCAGGAGCACAGCCCCACCCATCAACAAACAGGCTGCCTTAAGACCATTTGAGCCCTGAACCGCCACCTCTGGACGTGGCCCTGCCCACCAGAGGGCCCAAGATCCAGCTACCCCACCAATAGCATGCACTATCCCCACAATCCCCTGGGCCCCAACCCTGCTCTCCAGGAAGCCTGCTATAGCCTCTAGACCAGCTCCAACTGTCAGGTGGCAGACACCAAATGCAATAAAAACATAAACCCTCAGTCTATAGACCCAGCCTGCTCACCAGTAGGCCAGACTCTGCTCTGGGACCACAATAAGCGGTTAAGGGATATGCAAAATAATGAGTATAAAAAATGATATGAAAACAGTAATGTGAGGGCAGGGGAGTATAAATACAGGGTTGTGAAAATTCGTTGACTTATATGTGGAATCTAAAAATGGTACAAATGAACTTATTTACAAAACAGAAATAGAGTCACAGATGTAGAAAACAAACTTATGGTTACCAGGAAGGAAGGGAAGGGATAAATTGGGAGATTGGGACTGATATATACATACTACTATATATAAAATAGATAACTAATAAGGATCTACTGTGTAGCACAGGAAACTCTACTCAATACTATGTAATGACCTATGAGAAAATGAAGAGTGGATATATGTATATGTATCAATATAACCAATTCATTTTACCATACACCTGAAACTAACACATTTTAAATCAAATATACTCCAATAAAAATTTTAAAGGATTTGAAATTAAGAGATCAGCAAGTTAAAACAATCATATCTTTATCTATATTACAATAGAATAACCTCATGTTAACCACAAAGCAAAAACCTTGCTAGGCACACACTCACAGGAATTCAAACATAAAACTAAAGATAATCACCAAATCATAAGAAAAGAGAACAATGGAAGAAGAAAGGAACAAAAAAACATCTACACAAACAACTTTCAAGCAATTAACAAAGTGGCAATAGGAACATACAATTATTTTAAATGTAAATGGATTAAATATTCCAATCAAAAGTCACTGAGAGGCTAAATGGATTAAAAATCAAGACCTGTATATGTGTTGCCTACAAAAGACTTGCTTCAGATTTCAAGAAACACAAAAGGCTGAAAGTGACAGGATGTAAAAAGATATTCCATGCAAATAGAAAGCAAAAGAAAGCCAGGATAGCAATGTTCATATCAGAAAAAAAAGAGACTTTAAAATAAACACTGTTAAAAGAGATAAGGACACTACCTACAGATCAAAGTATCAATCCAAGAAAAAGGTATAACAATTGTAAATATATATTCACTCAACATAGGAGCTGCTAAATACATGAAATAAATACAAAAACACAAAAGGAGAAACTGAGAGTAACAAATAATAGTAGAGGATTTTAAGCACCACTTACACTAATGGACAAATAATCCAGATAGAAATTCAGAAAGGAAACACTGGTCTTAAAGGACACATTAGATGAGATGAACTTAATAGATAGATACAGTACTTTCCATCCCAAGGCAGAATACCATTCTCTTCAGCTGCACATGGAACATTCTCTAGTACAGATTGCATGTTATGACACTAAACAAGTCCCAGTAAATTTAAGGAAGCTGAAATAATATCAAGAATATTTTCCAACTACAATGCTATGAGAGTACAAATCAAATACAAGGAAAATGTATGACAGAATGTGGTCCACTGAAGAAGGGAATGGCAAACCACTTCAGTATTCTTGCCTTGAGAACCCCATGAACAGTATGAAAAGGCAAAAAGATAGGACACTGAAAGATGAACTCCCCAGGTTGGTAGGTGCCCAATATGCTACTGGAGATCAGTGGAGAAATAACTCCAGAAAGAATGAAGAGATGGAGCCAAAGCAAAAACAACACCCAGTTGTGGATGGGACTGGTGATAGAAGCAAGGTCCAATGCTGTAAAGAGCAATATTGCATAGGAACCTGGAATGTTAGGTCCATGAATCAAGGCAAATTGGAAGTGGTCAAACAGGAGATGGCAAGAGTGAACATTGACATTCTAGGAATCAGCAAACTAAGATGGACTGGAGATGGGTGAATTTAACTCAGATGACCATTATATCTACTACTGTGGGCAGGAATCCCTTAGAAGAAATGGAGTAGCCATCATAGTCAACAAAAGAGTCCAAAATGCAGTATGTGGATGCAATCTCAAAAAAATATGGAATGATCTCTGTTTCCAAGGCAAACCATTCAGTATCACAGTAATCCAAATCTATGCCCTGACCAGTAACATTGAAGAAGCTGAAGTTGAACAGTTCTATGAAGACCTACAAGATCTTCTAGAACTAACACACCCAAAAGATGTCTTTTTCATTATAGGGGACTGGAATACAAAAGTAGGAAGTCAAGAAACACCTGGAGTAACAGGTAAATTTGGCCTTGGAGTACAGAATGAAGCAGGCCAAAGGCTAATAGAATTCTGGTATGAGAATGCACTGGTCATAGCAAACACCCTCTTGCAATAACACAAGAGTAGACTACACATGGACATCACCAGATGGTCAATACCGAAATGACATTGATTATACTCTTTGCAACCAAAGATGGAGAGGCTCTATACAGTCAAAAAAAAAAAAAAAAAAAAAAAAAAAAAAACAGGAGCTGACTGTGGCTCAGATCATGAATTCCTTATTGCCAAATTCAGACTTAAATTAAAGAAAGTAGGGAAAACCACTAGACCATTCAGGTATGACCTAAATCAAATCCCTTATGACTATACAGTGAAAGTGAGAAATAGATTTAAGGGACTAGATCTGATAGACAGAGTGCCTGATGAACTATGATGGAGGTTTGTGACATTGTACAGGAGACAGGTATCAAGACCATCCCCAAGAAAAACAAATGCAAAAAAGCAAAATGGCTGTCTGAGGAGGCCTTACAAATAACTGTGAAAAGAAGAGAAGTGAAAAGCAAAGGAGAAAAGGAAAGCTATATCCATTTGAATGCAGAGTTCTGAAGAATAGCAAGGAGAGATAAAAAAGGTTTCCTCAGCGATCAATGCAAAGAATAGAGGAAAACAATAGAATGTGAAAGACTATTGATCTCTTCAAAAAAATTATAGATCCCAAGGGAACAAGTCATGCAAAAATGGGCTCAATAAAGGACAGAAATAGTATGGACCTAACAGAAGCAGAAGATATTAAGAAGAGGTGGCAAGAATACACAGAAGAACTCTACAAAAAAGATCTTCATGACCCAGATAATCATGATGGTGTGATCACTCACACTCACCTAGAGCCAGACATCCTGGAATGTGAAGTCAAGTGGGCCTTAGGAAACATCACTAGGAACAAAGCTAGTGGAGGTGATGGAATTCCAGTTGAGCTATTTCAAATCCTAAAAGATGATGCTGTGAAAGTGCTGCACTCAATATGCCAGCAAATTTGGAAAACTCAGCAGTGACCACAGGACTGGAAAAGGTCAGTTTTCATTCCAATCCCAAAGAAAAGCAATGCCAAAGAATGCTCAAACTACTGCACAATTGCACTCATCTCACACACTAGTAAAGTAATGCTCAAAATTCTCCATGGTTTCAGCAATATATCAACCATGAACTTCCAGATGTTCAAGCTGGTTTTAGAAAAGGCAGAGGAACCAGAGATCAAATTGCCAACATCCGCTGGATCATCGAAAAAGCAAGAGAGTTCCAGAAAAACATCTATTTCTGCTTTATTGACTACACCAAAGCCTTCGACTGTGTGGATCACAATAAACTGTGGAAAATTCTGAAAGAGATGGGAATACCAGACACCCTGACCTTCTTCTTGAGAAACCTGTATGCAGGTCAGGAAGCAACAGTTAGAACTGGACATGGAACAACAGACTGGTTCCAAATAGGAAAAGGAGTACATCAAGGCTGTGTATTGTCACCCTGTTTATTTAATTTATATGCAGAGTACATCATGAGAAACACTGGGCTGGAAGAAGCACAAGCTGGAATCAAGACTGCTGGAAGAAATGTCAATAACCTCAGATATGCAGATGACACCACCCTTATAGCAGAAAGTGGAGAAGAACTAAAAAGCCTCTTAATGAAAGTGAAAGAGGAGAGTGAAAAAGTTGGCTTAAAGCTCAACATTCAGAAAACTAAGATCATGGCATCTGGTCCCATCACCTCATGGCAAATAGATGGGGAAACAGTGGAAACAGTGGCTGACTTTATTTTTGGGGGCTCCAAAATCACTGCAGATGATGATTGCAGCCATGAAACTAAAAGGCACTTACTCACTGGAAGGAAAGTTATGACCAACCTAGACAGCATATTAAAAAGCAGAGACATTACTTTGCCAACAAAGGTCCATCTAGTCAAGGCTATGGTTTTTCCAGTGGTCATGTATGGATGTGAGAGTTGGACTGTGAAGAAAGCTGAGCGCTGAAGAATTGATGCTTTTGAAGTGTGGTGTTGGAGAAGACTCTTGAGAGTCCCTTGGACTGCAAGGAGATCCAACCAGTCCATCCTAAAGGAGATCAGTCCTGGGTGTTCATTGGAAGGACTGATGTTGAAGTTGAAATCCAATATTTTGGCCACCTGATGCAAAGAGCTGACTCATTTGAAAAGACCCTGATGCTGGGAAAGATTGATGGCAGGAGGAGAAGGGGATGACAGAAGATGAGATGGTTGGATTGCATCACTGACTCAATGGACATGGCTTTGGGTAGACTCCAGCAGTTGTTGATGAATAGGGAGGCCTGGCGTGCTGCAGTCCACGGGGTTGCAAAGAGTCGGACACGACTGAGTGATTGAATTTAACTGAACAAGGAAAAAATACAAACAAACAAACAAAAAGACTGACAAACACATGAAGGGTAAGTAATATGCTAGTAAACAGATGTGTCACTGAAAAAATTAAAGAGGACATCAAAAAATTGTGGAAACAAATGAATATGAAGACAAAATCATCCAATACCATGGGACACAGTAAAATCAGTTCTAAGAGGAAAATTTATAGTGTTATAAGTTTACCACAGGAAACAAGAAAAGTCTCAAATATGCAACCTAGCTTTACGCTTAAAGGAATTTAAAAGCAACACAAAACCCAACATTAGTATTAATAGAAATAAATATAGCAGAAGTAAATGAAGTAGAGACCTATAAAAAAAAAAAGAAAGATGAATGAAACTAAAAGCTGGTGCTTTGTAAAGATAAACCTTTAGTGAGACTCTTTAAGAAAAAAAGAGAGGTTCATATCAATGAAATTAGAAATGAACAAGAAGTTACAACCAACACCACAGAAATACAAAGGATCATAAGAGACTACTACAAGCAACTATACACCAATAAAATGGACAACTTAGAAGAAATGGACAAATTCTTAGAAAGGTACAATCTCCCAAGACTGAACCAGGAAGAAATAGAAAATATGAACAGAGCAATTACCAGCAATAAAATTGAATCAGTAATTAAAAAAAACAAAACAAACAAACAAACAAAAAACCCAAACAAACATAAGTCCAGGACCAGATGCTTCACATGTGAATTCTACCAAGCATTTAAGAAAGAGTTAATATCTATCTTTCTCAAAATATTCCAAAATATTGCAGGAGATAAATGATTCAAAATAATTGCCTAAACCAGACACAGATATCACACAAAGAGAAAATTAAAGGCAAATATCACTGATGAACATACATTTAAAAAAAACTGCAAAAAATGCTAGGGAACTGAATCCAACAGTATATTAAAAGAGATCAAATTGCCAACATCTGCTGGATTATTGAAAAAGCAAGAGAGTTCCAGAAAAACATCTATTTCTGTTTTATTGACTATGTCAAGCCTTTGACTGTGTGGATCACAATAAACTGTGGAAAACTCTGAGATTGGAATACCAGACCACCTGGCCTGCCTCTTAAGAAATCTGTATGCAGGTCAGGAAGCAACAGTTAGAACTGGAAATGAAACAACAGACTGGTTCCAAATAGGAAAAGGAGTACGTCAAGGCTGTATATTGTTACCCTGCTTATTTAACTTATATGCAGAGTACATCATGAGAAATGCTGGGCTGGATGAAGCACAAGCTGGAATCAAGATATTGGTGGGAGAAATATCAATAACCTCAGATATGCAGATGACACTGTCCTTATGGCAGAAAGCAAAGAAAAACTAAGACTAGACATGGCCAAGCTTCTAGAAAAAAATAGCAGAACACTCTGACATAACTTGTAGCAATACTTTTTTTGGATCTGTCACAAAAGCCAAAGAAATACAAGCTAAAATAAACAAATGGGACCTAGTTAAACTTAAATGCTTTTGCACGGTGAAGGAAACCAGTGACAAATTGAAAAGACAACCTATTGAATAAAAGAAAATATTTGCAAATAATATGAGTGATAATGGGTTAACATCTAAAATATATAAACAGCTCACGTAACTCAACATAAAAAAGACAAACAACACAAAAAATGGCCAGAAGATCTGAGTAAAAATTTTTCCAAAGAGGACATTCAAATATTCAACAGGCACATGAAAAGATGCTAAACATCATTAATCAGAGAAAAGCATATTAAAACCAAGATGAAATATCATTTTACATCTGTCAGAATGGCTATCATCAAAAAGTACACATATATAATAAATGTTGGTGAGATTGTGGAGAAAAGGGAGCCCTCATAAACTGTTGGTGGGATTGTATCAAAAAATTGCTCTATGGATGAACCTGGATCCCATTATACAGAGTGAAGTAAGCCAGAAAGATAAAGACCATTACAGTATACTAACACATATATATGGAATTTAGAAAGATGGTAACGATAACCCTATATGCAAAACAGAAAAAGAGAAACAGATGTACAGAACAGACTTTTGGACTCTGTGGGAGAAGGCGAGGGTGGGATGTTTCAAGAGAACAGCATGGAAACATGTATATTATCTAGGGTGAAACAGATCACCAGCCCAGGTTGGATGCATGAGACAAGTGCTTGGACCTGGTGCACTGGGAAGACCCAGAGGGATCGGGTGGAGAGGGAGGTGGGAGGGGGGATCGGGATGGGGAATACATGTAAATCCATGGCTGGTTCGTGTCGGTGTGTGACAGGAACCACTGCAGTGTTGTGGAGTGATTGGCCTCCAACTAATTTAAAAAAAAAAGAAAGAAAGAAAGTGCCAAATTATGGTACAAGTGTGGTGATGGGGACAATAATTCCGGATACATATGCAGAAAAACCTAAATAGAATATTACTATATTCAGCAACAAAATGTTGTTGATAATGTAAATATTCTAGGTAAATGAAAGTATTTTTTTATTAGATCTACCTCAGAAGAGTTCAATTAAACTTTTACATTTCCTGGTTAAAAAGAAAAAAATTGCTCTAGCCACTGTGGAAATCAGTATGGAGGTTTCTCTAAAAACTAAAATTAGAACTACCATAGGACCCAGAAATTTCATTTCTGGGTATGTATTTGAAAAAAAATTTAAAAAAAATATATGTACCCCAATGTTCATAGCAGTCATATATACAATTGCTCTAGAGTCCAGGAACTGCAAGTACTGAGCCCATGCGCCATAATTACTGAAGCCCACACATTCTAGAACCCACAATGAGAAGTCCACACACTGCAACAAGAGAGTAGCCCACACTCACCACAACTAGAGAAAAGCCTGCCTTGCAACAAAGACCCAGGAGAGCCAAAAATAAATAAAATTACTTTTTATAGAGAGTATGGAATGTCACTATGACCAAAGCTACTGGAGGTGATGGAATTCCAGTTGAGCTATTTCAAATCCTAAAAGATGATGCTGTGAAAATGCTACACTCAATATGCCAGCAAATTTGGAAAACTCAGCAGTGGCCACAGGACTGGAAAAGGTCAGTTTTCATTCCAATCCCAAAGAAAGGCAATGCCAAAGAATGTTCAAACTACTGCACAATTGCACTCATCTCACACGCTAGCAAAGTAATGCTCAAAATTCTCCAAGCCAGACTTCAACAGTACGTGAACTGTGAACTTCCAGATGTTCAAGCTGGATTTAGAAAAGGCAGAGGAACCAGAGATCAAATTGCCAACATCCGTTGGATCATCAAAAAAGCAAGAGAGTTCCAGAGAAACATCTATTTCTGCTTTATTGACTATGCCAAAGTCTTTGACTGTGTGGATCACAACAAACTGTGGAAAATTCTTCAAGAGATGAGAATACCAGACCACCTGACCTGCCTCCTGAGAAATCTGTATGCAGGTCAAGAAGCAACAGTTAGAACTGGACATGGAACAACAGACTGGTTCCAAATTGGGAAAGGAGTACATCAAGGCTGTATATTGTTGAAGGGCCAACAAGGGTGAGATGGTTGGATGGCGCCAATGATTCAATGGACATGAGTTTGAGCAAGCTCCAGGATTTGGTGAAGGACAGGGAAGCCTGGTGTGCTGCAGTTCATGGAGTCACAAAGAGTCGGACATGACTGAGCAACTGAACTGAACTGATTCAATGTACAGCTTTCATAATTTACAAATATAAAAATGGTACATAATGATAGAAACAAGCAATATGTAAAACTCAGTAAGCAATATCCTATCTGTACTTGATATTGATTAAAACCTTACTATGGAACATGGACCCATATCTAGTTTGGGATTCTGTATTGAGAAAATAATTTAGGTATTATATAGTTGTTTTAGAAGAGTATAAATTAAAAAAGCTTAAATGGAAAAGATTGAAAGTTTAAAGCACTTTTTTCTTTGCTGTGTGTGTGAGAGAGTGAGTGAGAGGAGAAAGGTGAGAGAGGGAGCAGGAAGCAGGGAGGGAGACAGAAAGTTGAGAATCTTGACCAAACTAATTCAGTAAATTAATGCAGTTGGACATGACTGAGCGACTGAACAATACCTCTAATACACATCTGGAAACTCACAGAAAAGTGCTAAGTACTATACCATATTATCTCTATACTTAGGATCTATGCTGGTTCCATGAAAGATAGGACTGAGAATGAAAGAGGGCAGAAACGCATCCTCACAAAATCCTTACTATGCAACATGACATGAGCTGAAGAATATAATGATGTGCAAAAACAACATTAATAGAATAATATAGTTGATACTGTTTTGAAAGTTTTTTTTATTGGGAAGTAGTGGCAGACAGACTTGGATAGGTAAATTATAAGATTATAGTAGAACTGAATGAGAAAATAGAGTTTAGACTAAACAAGAAGAGTAGGAACACAGTAGATTTTTGAGTGAGTGACATGATACAATAATTTTTTGAAAGACTGATGTCAGGGTATGTGCACAATCAAAAAGGGTACAGAGAACTGCTAACCTGCTGGGGTTTTAAGGTCAATATTAATTCGGTAATTTCCCTAACACCCAAGATCCACCTGTTACATATAAACATGTAGAAAATCTCTGGGCTTCAATATTAAGGATGAAAAAGAGAAGGGTTCCAAGTAGAAAAATGTAACATTTCAAAACGATTTGAGATGGGAGCTCTAATACTATGTTTAGAGAACTGAAAGTTCTCTATTACTGGAACAGAGAGGGAAAGTAACATGAGATTATATCAGAGAAAAGACTACAACTGGATTTCAAAGATCCTTAAAAACATTAAAAATATTTTTATTCTAAATGTTATCAGAAATTATTGGAGAGTTTTAATAATTCAGTGATCAGTTCATATGCTCAGTTCATGTGATTTGCTTTACTATATTTAAAAACCCTTCTCAGACGTACTCTTCCAATAGACTGGTGGACTGTATAACTTTACTTGTTCATCATGCCAATTAAAATTGCTGAACTACATTTTTTCTACATGTATTGGTGAGGAATTAAGGAATACACAGTAAAAAAATAAATAAATAAAAGGGGGGGGGAATTAAGAGGCAGTCCAGTGGTTATGTCTCCACACATGCCATTTACAGTAACATGGATGGACCTAGAGACTGTTCTACTGAATGAAGTAAGTTAGAGAAGGAGAAATATCTTATGATATTGCTTATATGCAGAATCCTAAAAAATGGTACAAATGAACTAGCTTACAAAACAGAAAGAAACCACATATGTAGAAAACAAACTTATGTTTACCAAAGGGGAAAGGTAAGGGGAGGTATAAATTGGTAGACTGGGACTGTCACATACACACTCAGTTCAGTTTAGTTGCTCAGTCCTGTCCAACTCTTTGCGACCCCATGAACTGAAGCATGCCAGGCTTCCCTGTCCATCACCAACTCCCATAACTTAAATTTATGTCCATAGAGTTGGTGATACCATTCAACCATCTCATCCTCTGTTGTCCCCTTCTCTTCCTGCCTTCATTCTTTCTCAGAATCAGGGTATTTTCCAACGAGTCAGTTCTTCACATTAGGTAGCCAAAGTATTGGAGTTTCAGCTTCAGCATCAGTCCTTCCAATGAATATTCCGGGCTGATTTCCCTTAGGATTGATTGGTTGGATTTCCTTACTGTGCAAGGGACTCTCAACAGTCTTCTCCAATAGCACAGTTCAAAAACATCAATTCTTCAGCACGCAGCTTTCTTTATAGTTCAATTCTCACATCCATATATGACTACTGTAAAAACCACAGCTTTGACTAGATGGACCTTTGTTGGCAAAGTAATGTCTCTGCTTTTTAATATACTGTCAGCTTGGTCATAGCTTTTCTTCCAATGAGCAAGTTATTTAAATTTCATGGCTGCAGTCACCATCTGCAGTGATTTTGGAGTCCAAAAAAATAAAGTCTCTCACTGTTTCCATTATTTCCCTATCTATTTGCCATGAAGTGATGGGACCAGATGCCATGATCTTAGTTTTCTGAATGTTGAGTTTTAAGCCAACTTTTTCAATCTCCTCTTTCAATTTCATCAAGAGGCTCTTTGGTTCTTCTTCACTCTCTGCCATAAAGGTGGGGTCATCTGCATATCTGAGATTAGTGATATTTCTCCCAGCAATCTTGATTCAGCTTGTGCTTCATCAAGCCTGGCATTTCACATGATGTACTCTGCATATAAGTTAAATAAATAGTGACAATATACAGCCTTGATGTACTCCTTTTCTGATTTGGAAACAGTCTGTTGTTCCATGTCCAGTTCTAACTGTTGTTTCTTGACCTGCATACAGATTTCTCAGGAGGCAGGTCAGGTGGTCTGGTAGTTCAAGCTCTTTAAGAATTTTTGATAGTTTGTTGTGATCCACACAGTTAAAGGCTTTGGCATAGTCAGTAACACAGAAATATATGTTTCTCTGGAACTCTCTTGCTTTTTCATCTCTGGTTTCTCTGCCTTTTCTAAATCCAGCTTAATCATCTGGTTCACTTACTCTTGTGGCCTGGCTTGGAAAATTTTGAGCATTACTTTACTAGTGTGTGAGATGAGTGCAATTGTGCAGTAGTTTGAACATTCTTTGGCAATGCCTTTCTTTGGGATTGGAATGAAAACTGACCTTTTCCAGTCCTGTGGCCATTGCTGAGTTTTCCAAATTTGCTGGCACATTGAGTCGAGCAGTTTCACAGCATCATCTCTTAGGATTTGAAATGGCTCATCTGGAATTCCAGTTGCTTTAGATTCAGCTCCACTAGCTTTGTTTGTAGTGATACTCCCTATGGCCAACTTGACTTCAGATTCCAGGATGTCTGGCTCTAGTTGAGTAATTACACCATCGTGGTCATCTGGATCATGAAGATCTTTTTTGTATAGCTCTTCTTTGTATTCTTGCCACTTCTTCTTAGTATCTTCTGTTTCTGTTAGGTCCATAACATTTCTGTCCTTTATTGTGCCCATCTTTCCATGAAATATTCCATTGGTATCTCTAATTTTCTTGAAGATATCTCTAGTCTTTCCATTCTACTGTTTTCCTCTATTTCTTTGCACTGATCACTGAGGAAGGTTTTATCTCTCCTTGCTATTCTTTGGAACTCTGCATTCAAATGGGTATATCTTTCCTTTTCTCCTTTGCCTTTCACTTCTCTTTTTTCACAGCTATTTGTAAGGCCTCCTCAGACAACCATTTTGCCTTTTTGCATTTCTTTTTCTTGGGATGGTCTTGATCCCTGCCTCCTGTACAATGTCATGAACCTCTGTCCATAGTTCTTCAGGCACTCTGTCTATCAGATCTAATCTCTTGAATCTATTTCTCACTTCCACTGTATAATCATAAGGGATTTGATTTAGGTCATACCTGAATGGTCTAGTGGTTTTCCCTACTTTCTTCTGGAGAAGGCTATGGCAACCCACCCCAGTATTCTTGCCTGGAAAATCCTATGGATGGAAGAGCCTGGTAGGCTGCAGTCCTTGGGGTCGCTAAGAGTTGGACACTAATGAGCGACTTCAGTTTCACTTTTCACTTTCATGCATTGGAGTAGGAAATGGCAACCCACTCCAGTGTTCTTGCTTGGAGAATCCCACGGGTGGGGGAGCCTGGTGGGCTGCCATCTATGGGGTTGTACAGAGTTGGACACAACTGAAGTGACTTAGCAGCAGCAGCAGCTACTTTCTTCAATTTAAGTCTGAATTTGGCAATAAGGAGTTCATGATCTGAACCACAGTCAGTTCCCAGTCTTGCTTTTCCTGATTGTATAGAGCTTCTCCATCTTTGGCTCTAAAGAATATAATCAAGCTGATTTCAGCGTTGGCCATCTGGTGATGTCCATGTGTAGAGTCTTCTCTTGTGTTGTTGGAAGAGTGTGTTCGCTATGACCTGTGCATTCTCTTGGCAAAGCTCTACTAGCCTTTGCCCCGCTTCATTCTGTACTCCAAGGCCAAATTTGCCTGTTACTCTACGTACCTCTCGACCTCCTACTTTTGCATTCTAGTCCCCTATAAGGAAAAGGACATATTTTATGGGTTTTAGTTCTAGAAGGTCTTGTAGGTCTTCATAGAACAGTCTTAACTTCAGCTTCTTCAGCATTACTGGTCGGGGCATAGACTTGGATTACTGTGATATTGAATCTCGGATATGAACGGAGATCATATTGTCGTTTTTGAGATTGTATCCAAGTGCTGCATTTTGGACTCTTTTGTTGACTATGATGGCTACTCCATTTCTTCTAAGGGATTCTTGCCCACAGTAGTAGATATAATGGTCATCTGAGTTAAATTCACCCATTCCCCAGTCCATTTTAGTTCACTGATTCCTAAAATGTTGACGTTCACTCTTGCCATCTCCTGTTTGACCACTTCCAATTTGCCTTGATTCATGAACCTAACATTCCAGGTTCCTATGCAATATTGCTCTTTACAGCATCGGACTTAACTTCCATCACCAGTCACATCCACAACTGGTTGTTGTTTTTGCTTTGGCTCTGTCTCTTCATTCTTTCTGGAGTTATATCTCCACTGATCTCCAGTAGCATATTGGGCACCTACCAACGTGGGGTAGTTCCTCTTTCAGTGTCCTATCCTTTTGCCTTTTCATACTGTTCATGGGTTTCCCAAGGCAAGAGTATTGAAGTGGTTTGCCATTCCCTTCTCCAGTGGACCACATTTGTCAGAACTCTCCACCATGACCTGTCCATCTTGGGTGGCCCTACATGACATGGCTCATAGTTTCTTTGAGTTAGACAAGGCTGTGGTCCATGTGATCAGATTGGTTAATTTTCTGTGATTGATGGTTTTCAGTCTGTCTGCCCTCTGATGAAGAAGGATAAGAGGCTTATGGAAGCTTCCTGATGGGAGAGACTGACTGAAGGGGAAACTGGGTCTTGTTCTGATGGGTGGTGTCATGATCAGTAAATCTTTAATCCATTTTACTGTTGATGGGTGGACTGTGTTCCCTCCCTGTTGTTTGACCTGAGGCCAAACTATGGTGGAGGTAATGAAGATAGTGGTGACCTCCTTCAAAAGGTCCCATGCATGCACTGCTGCACTCAGTGCCCCGACCCTGCAGCAGGCCACTGCTGACCCACGCCTCTGCCAGAGACTCCTGGACACTCACGGGCAAGTCTGGGTCAGTCTCTTGTGGGGTCACTGCTCCTTTCTCCTGGGTCCTGGTGCACACAAGGTTCTGTTTGTGCCCTCCAAGAGTCTGTTTCCCCAGTCCTGTGTAAGTTCTGGCCACTCCATGATGGGGTTAATGGTGACCTCCTCCAAGAGGGCTTATGCCATACCGGGGTCTGCTGTAGTCAGAGCCCCTGTCCCTGCGGCAGGCCACTGCTGACCTGTGCCTCCACAGGAGACACTCAAGCACAGTTCTGGCTTAGTCTCAGGCTCTCTATTTTATAGATAGTCAACATTAACCAACTCCATAGCACAGGGGACTCTACTCAATATTGTGTAATGGCCTATATGGGAAAATAATCCTAAAAAGGAGTGTATATATGTATATGTATAACTGATTCACTTTGTCACACACCTGAAACTAACACAACCTTGTAAATCAATTATACTCCAATATTTTTTTTAATTAATGATAGTAGGAAACAGGTGAGTAAAGCACAGAAATAAACTTATACATGAGGAGGATCTTCCAAATATGATGAACTTAAACTTTAGTTTTCATGGCCTCATGGGGCTTAAGAAACAGGTCATAAATCTCAGTTAAGTTTGGTCACTCAATCGTGTCCAACTCTTTGCAATCCCATGCACGCCAGGCTTCCCTGTCCATCACCAACTCCTGGAGCTTGCTCAAACTCATGTCCGTCAAGTCGGTGATGCCATCCAACTGTCTCATCCTCTGTTGTCCCCTTTTCTTCCTGCCTTCAATCTTTCCCAGCATGAGGGTCTTTTCCAAAGCATCATTACTTCACACCAGGTGGCCAAAGTATTGGAGTTTCAGCTTCAGCATCAGTCCTTTCAATGAATATTCAGGACTGATTTCCTTTAGGATGGACTGGTTGGATCTCCTTGCAGTCCAAGGGACTCTCAAGAGTCTTCTCCAACACCACATTTCAAAAGCATCAATTCTTTGGCACTGAGCTTTCTAAACTTCATATATTTCATAAATGTAAAGGGCCCAGTCTTTAGATTTCATAAATGTAAAGGGCCCAATATAAAGACTGTTATAAGAACCCCACAGAAACCGTTCATGCCAAAGAAATAAAGTCATTCTGAGAGATTTAGAAATAAACCAGTCTAGAATATTAATTTAACCTCTAGATTGTACTTCTGGAAATGACTGAATAGAATATGTTAGACTAATCATCCTGAAAATTAAGAGAGAAAAAAAACAGCTATAAACTCTAGAAAATACATTTAAAAAAAAACTACTTGAAGACATTGGCAAGTGAACAAAGAAGATAGAGTTGACAGCTGGATGGGAGGAGTAGTAATGAGTATCCCATTTTGTATGGCATCTAGCCTAAAGAGAAGTCCCAAGTCTAGTACTGGAAGACAAAAATACATATAGAAACCTGACAGTTTTCCTGGCTTAACCAGAAAACAAAATCTGGGATAATCACAACAGTTGAAAAATAGGGGAGGAAATTCCATGAAAGATAAATCCATAGACAGGGAGCTCTAATTCTGTGTATAAGATCAACTTAAAACTCTGCCTGACTTTTGAACAATGTGTACATAGGACAGAGTTCAAGCAGCCAAGCTAAGCTAGAAGAACTAAGCAAATGTTTCTGAATTTAGACCTTGAGTTCAGACAAATCAACTATTGACCCACATAAACAAAAATTAGTAACCTTCAGAGAAGAGACAATAAAATCCAGGATCTCTATAATATTTCAACCATAGAGTACAAGATACAATAAAATATTACTAGTTATAGGAAGAAACAGGAAAATAAGACCCTTATGAAAAGAAAAGGTAGCCAAAGAATCTTAACACCAAGACAATCAGAAATTTTAATTATCAGAGAAAGATTTTAAAACAGCTATTATAACTATATTCAAGTACATAGATAAAAATATGCACACAGTATATGGAATATAAATAATCTTAACCAAGAATAGAAGCTATTAAAAATAATTAAATGGAAAATCTAATACTTGAAAACAAAATACCAGAGATGTTTACTACAAAGCCTTAACAACAAGTTAAAGATTATTTAGGAAAGACATAGTAAATTTGATAGATCAGTAAAAATCTAGTCTCGAGGAGAGGGAGAGAGGAGATTGAAAAACTGATTTTTTTTACTCAGTGATCTTTAAGGATAAGTATATTGTAGAAGAAGGAAATAACTTCTTTTAGAATTTATAACCATGAGCAAGCCATGTGTGGGCTTTTATCCTGAATTAGATTACCTTTCTGGTCCAAAAACAATTCATTACTAGAATTAAAGTACTCTACAACTGGTAGTGTTCACAAAAGAATGACCCGACCAGAAATAACCATAAAAATTAATCTAGAGGAATTCATGTTCACTCATGCCCCCAAGAAATGACAATGGGTAACTTTTTAAGGAAAAACCACTAGTACCACAATACATGCAGGTAAAACACAAAAATTTAAAAATCGAACAAGATACTAAGACCAAGGGTCAGAAGAAACAAACAGCAAATCACACATGCAATGTCTTCAGATAGTAGAATTCTCAGGTTCAAAATATGTGCTGTATATTTGAAATTTTAAATAATTTTTTAAATTTTGAAAATGTTATTACCAAGTAAAAGACTATAAAATTCGTCAAGCAGGCTGGAAAATATCTGTATAACTAAATATAATAATATAAAATAATGACTCATGGACAGGGTATCAGATTTGACTCAGCTTAGGAGAGAATCAGTAAGCTAGAAGATATATGCCAAGAGATTATCCAGATTTGGAACACAAAAGACAATAAGGAAAAAGGGACATGAGGATGATATAATCTCTACTCCTCAAGAGTGGAAAGGAAGACAGAGAACATTTGCTACAGACTGAATCTAACTAAAGGAGATTCTGCCAAATATAGTTCAGTAAAAGGATGACAGTTGAGAAAAGTGGTAGAACAGTAGAGAGATTACTGAATAAAAAGATGTTCAGGTTATAAATCGTACATAAAAGTCTTTCTTGCCCAACATGGTGACAAAAAGTAGATACCGTTTTTTATGTTCATGAATTCTGTGGGACAAGAATTCAGACAAGGCACAGTAGGGATGGCTTAGCTTTCCTCTGAGATAGCTGGAGCCTCAACTTGAAAGACTTAAATGGCTAGGATAACTTGAACAATTGGGGACTGAAGTCATCTGAAGTCTTTTTCATTCATATATGTTGCTAGAACTGCTTCAACTCAAAGACTGGACTCACCGAGGACTGTCTTTCAAAGAGAATGCATAGAACTTCACATGCCATGAACTTTTCACAACATGTCAACTGGATTCTGAGAGGAAGTGTCCTAAGAGAGAACAGCAAGAAAAGGAGTATGTCAAGAGGCAAAAAACAAACAAAAACTCCTCAAGACTTTTTCAAAACTAAGCTGATTTGTCACAGAATGTTACTGCTACCACATAATGGTTCAGCAAGTCACAAACACTAGTCCATCATCTAAGGGAGGGTAAATAAACTCCACTTATTGATGGCAGGGTAGTAATATCACAGTCTGTATTAAACAAAAATAAATGAGAGGAAATGACAAACTCAAAATTCAGCATAGTAAATTACCTCAGAGTTAGGAGAACAAGGTATGAGATTAGAAAAGAAACTACAGAGACACTGTTTTGTTTTCTTAACTTGGGTAGTAGGTACATAGGTGATACTCTTGCATGATTCTTTATAATTTACATATATTTATTTTTTATCTGCCAAGTATTTACTAAAGGAAATTTTAAAATGTATGTAATTCTGCCTACTTTGTGAAGAATGATGATGATCATCAAAGATGATCCACAGTAGAAATGGGCAGGCTTCTACAAGAAGGTGTTACAGTACTCAAGGTGAAAGATGTTGTGGCTTGATAATGGGTAGGTGTAAACACAAGTGTTATGTTCAGGATTCATTTTAGAAGTAGAAGCAAGATATTCAGTTGAAGGAAAGAAGAAAGAAGTCCTAAAATTTTCCTGAACAAATAGATGAAAGTAGAGTGATTTAAGGGATGGGGATATAGTGAAAGGAATGTGTTCAAATGGGAAATGGAAGCTTCCAGAAATAGGCTATAAACAGAGGTATCATGTACTGGGGATGGGGGCTAGGTGTGAAGTGGTAAATCATACATAAGAAAATTTCCATTTGCACAGTCAAAGCTTATGGTTTACAAAACTCTGAGCCCTCTGTGCAGCAAGCCTGCATCATTTTATATTCAGGTAGTGATTTTGGATGTTATGCAACTTGAAAAGTTGAACAGAATTTTCTGGGTTGTCTATAAGCTATAGGAAGGGATATTGACGGATAGTGAACTTGCACTGAAAAAAAAAAAAAGAGGAAAGGAAGAATTCTGTTTCAGCCCTTACATTTTGAGGAGTCTATGGAAATATCACTTTTGTTGTTTAGTTGCTAAGTTATATCCAACTCTTTGTGACCCCAGGGACTGTAGCCTGCCAGGCTCCTCTTTCCATGACACTTCCCAGGCAAGAATACTGAAGTGGGTTGCCATTTCCTTCTCCAGGGGATCTTCCCAACCCAGGGATCAAACCCAGGTCTCCTGCACTGCAGGTAGATTCTTTACTGCTGAGCCACCCTCACTAGGCAGTTGCTATTTATGTGTTTACTACATCAACAGAAACATAGGAACCAAAATATCATTGATCCAGAAAGGAATTCTGAATCCATTCCTCACTTTAAACTTGGTAAAAGATAATTCAGATGGTTTCTTAGTGCCCACACCTCTCCAGTAACTATTGGTCTGTTTGAGAATTGCCAGCAGCAATCTTTTCTTTCAGCGAAGTCTGCTTTTTCCACTAACCTACCAAAGCAAAGGTTTCATCCACTGAGATTTTTCTCACCTGAGTGAAATGTATTTCCTGCCTTTATTCAGAATGCCCTGTCTCTGACTTCAATACTGTTTCAATAAGGTTATGGTCAAGAAAGATGATAGAGAGAGTAGACAGCTGGATAGAAGGAATAGTAATGAGTATCCCATTTTGTACGGCATTTAGCCTGAAAAAAAGTCCAAGTCTAGTGCTGGAAGACCAAAATACACATAGAAACCTGAGAGGTTTCTTGGCCTAACCAGAAAACAAAATATGGGATAATCACAGCATCTGAAAAGTAGGGGAAGAAATTCCATAAAAGAAAAAAAAAACATAAATAAGGAGCTCTATCTAATTCTATATACAAGGTCAACTTAAATCTCTGACTGACTTTTGAACAACTTTTGAACAATAGGACAGAATTCAAGCAGCCAAGTGCAAGTTAGAAGAACTAATGTTTCTGAATTTAGGTTTTGAGTTCAGACAAATCAACTATTTACCCATATAAAAAAAATTTAGTAGCCTTCAGAGAAAAGAAAATACAATCCAGAATCTCTATAATATTTCAACCATAGAGTACAAGATACAATAGAGTATTTTAACTGTAGAGTTGAAAGCCCCTTATGTTAGGACTGCACTTTGGAGAACACAATATGCTTTCTCATACATCACTTCATTTACACCTTCTAATACTTTTGGGAGGTAGTTTGGAAGGTGGCAGTTACCCCCAATTTTTAAGATGAGGCAATCAAGATCTTTACTGGTAATGTGAATTGCCCAAGATCATAATAATTATTAGGTGGTAGAGCATAATCTCAACTCCTTGAGATCTTGTGTTTCTTTTATATCTTATAGTGGTTTGCATGTTGAAGAAAAGTACTAGTTCTTGTGTACTGGATATTTGTACTCTAAGGACATTTGTTGTAACTTTTTAGATTTGCAAAATGAGATGAGTAAATAGAATGTTTGCTCCAAGTAACAAAAGTAACATCACCAATATTGCAACTAAAATTAAAAGAAAGACTATGGTTGTTCATTTTTTTCCATTAAAATCATTTCAAACATTTTCTAATCTTTAACTCATCTGTTACTGATAACAATTTTATAAGCTGGCCATGGCAGATAATTTTATCATTTAAAAAAATGAAGAAATGGAGCCAGAGAAAGGTGAAGCTAGTTGCAAAACAACTACAAATAGAGCCTCATGATTCTCAAAATTGAGATATTTTTCTAAGACCTACTTTCATTTTGATTGAAATTTCCTTTTGAAAATCACTGCATTATGCTAAAAATCATACTACAATGAAAGTGTATCCTAGGTGCTGTCTTATGCAAAATTTTAATGCTTAAAGAGAACAATTTCTCTATATTGGTATATTAAGAACACAAGGATCATTTTCAAAGGAAGAAATTCCTCAAATAACAGAATGAATTTTTTTTCCAGAATGAATTTTAATATGTTAGTGAAAAAACAAATTGATTTTGATTTATTCAAGAAGCTTTTGTTTCTCCAAATCTCACCAAGAAACATGTGCTTAGTTGTGTCCGACTCTTTGCAATCCCATGGACTGTAGCCTGCCAGGCTTCTCTGTCCATGGGGATTCTCCAGGCAGGAATACTGGAGTGGGTTGCCATGCCCTCCTCCAGGGGATCTTCCAACCCAGGATCAAACCCAGGTCTCCTGCACTGCAAGTAGATTCTTAATGTCTGAGCAATCAAACCAAGAAAGTTTTAATTAAAAAAAAAGTCCCTTCCTAAGCTTTTTCTTACCTCTGTTGCCCAGAGTTTGAAATACTATTTCAAGTGGTTATTTTGGGTGAAAATTATAGATTACTTTTCATTTTTTGCCTTATATATTTCTCCACTGTTTTAAGTTAAATTTCCATAAAAAACATATCACTTTTGTAATCAGAAAAATGTAGAAATAAAAGATTATTTAAAATATTTTGAATTGTGATGTCTTCTCTAGAATTTTTCAGAAACAACCATTTCATTTTGGTATAATAGCTGAATGTGGGATAATGTACTAGAAGTTATTAGATTTGAAGTAATATTTCTGTAACTCCTTGTAAGTATTATGATTCATTGAATGTTTGCTGTGTTTTTATGCTAATTCAATCAGATTATTTTAGAAAAATTCAGGACCAGGAATCCTAATGATACATTTTGAAACAAACACAGTTTTTGAAATACACAAAAATAGATGTCACAAAGATTTTATTGGAAACATTTCTGCCAGCCATCTGGTTTTGACTTCATTTACTCTTAAATTTATTAATCATGATAAAGATACCCATCTTTACAATATTCTCTGGCAGATAGATGCTAGAAAACATAACTAAACATATTCTTAGTTCTATGATGTTGAATCTAGATTCAGTTCTGAAACTCTGATTCAACTTCTTTATATTAAACCCCTTTAACCAGTGTTTGTTTCAAGCTGTTTCAAACCTGGCAGAACTTTAGAGGCTAAAGGCTAGTCTTCAATGACATTAGACAGAACAGTGATTTGGGGAATCCCTTCAGTGTGTGTAGGAAAGTCTGGAATACAGAATGAACACTTTATTATAGAAACAGAAAACCTTAGATAAATAGTATTTTTTGGCTGCTACATGTGTGGTTTTTTTCCCCTTTTTATTCCAAATGCCCACGAAATATTCTTGCTTTTCCATTGTACTTTTGTAGAAGACAAAATTATTCATGATACTTGCTAAAGATAGTAAGGAAGACTTTATTCAAAGGGGGGCTATTGTGATAGGTATAGGGATATTATAGTGGGGGAGAAATATTGGGTTCAACCCTGAATACAAGAAAAAATGGGAACTATAGTCAGGGAACAAGTTGTGGTCAAGTGGGTGAAAAATTACTAAGAATAAACATCATGGGTAAGGGGTGATTCTGGTTAAACTGACTTAACAGGATTCTTGCTGAAGGCAGGTCAGAATGATTGATTAGACATCACTCAGGAGAGGGTGAAACATAAGGGGCCCAACTAGATATCAAGAGTGATCAAATACAGAGGATGGGGGATTCTTGTTAAACTGATTAGGATTCTGACTAAAATTTGATAAAGCACATATGATCACAGAACTCTAATAGTTGAGGTCTAGTTGAAAAAGAACTCAGAGGAGCCTGTGCAGACTTTGTCATTGCACTCAGTTTTAAACTTAATTGGGAGCTATGGTACTCCTATGGGGGAAATAAGAAGAGACCTTTATACTTTATGGTTAATAAAAATGATTGCTGTCATTCTCTTTTAGATACTGTTGGTAATCAAATATAAAGCAAAATAAAATTTTAAATTATGAATTTTTCAGCCCTATAACATCTAAGTTATCCAATCATACAATTGTCCAAAGCTTATATCTCTTTTTTTTTCCATTTATTTTTATTAGTTGGAGGCTAATTACTTTACATCATTGCAGTGGTTTTTGTCATACATTGAAATGAATTAACCATGGATTTACATGTATTCCCCATCCCAGTCCCCCCTCCCACCTCCCTCTCCACCCGATCCCTCTGGGTCTTCCCAGTGCACCAGGCCCGAGCACTTGTCTCATGCACCCAACCTGGGCTGGTGATCTGTTTCACCCTAGACAATATACATGTTTCGATGCTGTTCTCTTGAAACATCCCACCCTCGCCTTTGACTAGTGATGGTACTTTGTTCTCTTTACCTAGAAAAGCCTGTCATCAGAGGCCCCATCTAATTGGGCAGTTTATCCTAAAGATAAAGAATAATTTTTGTACAAAATGAGGTACTATAGCTTCATATGTGGTAACAAATGTATAATTTGAGCAGCAACACTCAGGTAAAGCCTAAGTAGGGAATATTATTCTAGTAGTCACCAATTAGTACTGAAAATGTAAGATAGAGATGAGAAGAACATAAAATGGAGACCCGTCTCCAACAAATCTTCCATCCAACCAAAGAAGATCCAAATACAGAGCAGTAGCCTATAAAAAGTTATATCTTTGTCAAGAAAAACTTAACTTACGCGAAGTAAGCCAGAAAGATAAAGACCATTACAGTATACTAACATATATATATGGAATTTAGAAAGATGGTAACGATAACCCTATATGCAAAAAAAGAAAAAGAGACTCAGATGTATAGAACAGACTTGTGGACTCTGTGGGAGAAGGCGAGGGTGGGATGTTTCAAGAGAACAGCATCAAAACATGTATATTATCTAGGGTGAAACAGATCACCAGCCCAGGTTGGATGCATGAGACAAGTGCTCGGGCCTGGTGCACTGGGAAGACCCAGAGGGATGGGGTGGAGAGGGAGGTGGGAGGGGGGATCGGGATGGGGAATACATGTAAATCCATGGGCTAATTCATTTCAATGTATGACAAAAACCACTGCAGTGTTGTAAAGTAATTAGCCTCCAACTAATAAAAATAAATGGAAAAAAAATAAAAAATAAAATAAAATAAAAAACTTAACTTACAATCAAGAGAAGGTATTGGGAGCTCTTAGCTTTTAAAAATCAGAGTAAATGAAGGCATTTTTTTTTTTTTTATTCCTAGGACATTGGTTTATTTTTTATTTTTTAATTTTTTTCCATTTATTTTTATTAGTTGGAGGCTAAATGTTACTTTGAATTTCTGCTTGAAAGCGTTAATTCCTACATTCAAACACACAGAATGTAGGCTGCCCCAGTGGCCTGACCATGTCACAAACTTAAATCTAAGTCAGCCTATGTTTATGGGAAGCCCCTGTCAAGAAAATTTATACTCTAATCACAATCCTCCAACTCAACTTAGCTGGCTCATCTTACCCTACCAAACAGGACTCACTAGACTTACCAGGAAATCACTGACCTCCTAGCCAATGATGCAGTTTCCATGTTTCTATTTTTAATGCTCTGTAAAACTCACTCTTACCCAAAATCCCTCAAGAGGACTGATCTACTGCTTGTGAGGCATGTACTCTCCCAATTCATGTATTTTCCCCCTTAAATAAAGGATATCAAACTTGCCACCAAATTGTTTTACTGTTGTCATTTGACATAGTTGTCACTTTCCCTCATATTGGAATGGCTCCAGATAATTTTAGAATCCAGTTCAGAAGAGGTAACAGATAAGGTGACACATTTAGTTTGGTTTTAGTGGGATATGTTTGTGTTTGTCAATTATTGTGGCAAATAGTTAAGCTATTGCTAACTGTCTCAGTGAAGGAAAAATTTGATGAATTATCCTGCTTATCCTGTCACTCAACTATCATGACATAAGTGCAAGGAGAGAGATTATTTCACCCAGCACCATTAGTATATAGATGATAGAGGTACAACAGAAGCAGAAAATTCCATTTTATCTTACAACTTATATAGGGAAAAAAATCTATACAGGTTTTCCAAATTTGACAAGAATTTAAAATACAATATGAAGTATTATATAACTTTTGAAGCTTAAAGAAAAATTTCTAATTATCAAAAACAAATTCTGAACAACCATTCTAAAAGAGAGAAAAGCCAAAAAGATGAACAGAAAATGTAAATAAATATATTGGACAACAGTAAATTTTTTCTTCATTTTATTTTTTACATTATATGAGACTGAAAATTTTCATCTATGATTGTAGACTCTAAAAAATTATTTTTACTCTCTTAACTAATTCCATTAAGGAACTGGAATTAAAAGCAAAATGTTGATAGTGAGCTTTCAAATACCCACTCAGCCCAAAGGAAAAGTAATATATTTAAAGTAAAAAATCACAGGTATCAGATCCTACTGCATTCTAAAAAATACACTAACTATAACATACCTAAAGACAATTATTTTATCTTTTTCACATCAAATATGTTTTTTGCGGTAGGGGCTAATAAGGGTCTGGAATTCCAGGGAGAAAAAGCTATACTAATATTTAACGTATTTATGTATCAAGAAGTATCAGCTGTACTCTGATGCTCTGAGATTACATTAGAACAACTTTGTTTTTCTGAATTGGAAAATTCAAGAAAGGGAATATAGTGTTTATCTTGGAAATCTTCTAAAGATTATTTTTAGAGAGTTACAGTTCTATAAGGAATGACATTTTTTTCTTAGGGCCAGGCCAGTTGTCTGTGACACTTGTATACCTTAAAACTAACTGGTACTTTTAATAATGGAACTGAAAAAAAGATTTTTTTCAATGTGATACTTTCTGTTGCTTTGCATTTTTTGATGGGATGCAAACTGCAAGCTATTTTACATACTCAAAGTGCTGTTAGAAAAAGCTATCATTAGCATTTAGAATGTCTTTAAAAATCCTATCCAGTATGATGGCATATGTATGGGATGATAATGAAGTAAAAGGAATGATTTAATGAATGAATAATGTTTTTCTATTCATAGTACCATATCTACAATGACAACTAGAGCTGGGTAAATGGCCATGGAATAGTTTTATTCAAGCAGGCAGAAATTATTGGTGTGGGGTTTGAGGAAAAAATTATAACTTGAATTCCTCCAATGTTGTACCTGTTAAGAAAAATGACACTGTAGAGTAAGACAGCATTGCTGGGAAATTCCAACTTTTATTGGAGTGTGCAAAATAAATTTTCCTTATCAGTTATGAAAACAATTGGAGATATCAAAATGTTTAAAGAGAATTGGGAAAGAATGAAAACTAACTTTAAATGTGTCATATTCAAGAGGGTGAGACAAGATGGTAGAGTATGAAGACCCTGGGTTCTCCTCCTAGGAACACACCAAAATTACAACTATATATGGACAGTCTATTTCTGAGAATGACCTGAAGACTAACAAAAGATTTTCCACAAGTAAAAAGTAAAAGCCACGATGAGATAGGTAGGAGGGGCAGAGGTACAGTCTGGCCAGGCCCCACACTCCCAGAACTGCAACCCATAATGCAGAAGACATGCCACAGCTTCAGAGGCTCCTCTGAACTGAGGGCTCCACGCGGCACTTGTGTTCCCCAGGCCAGGTAAATTGCACCAGGAAGACTACTAGCCTCCATAATATCTGGCTTTGGAAACTCACAAGGCTTACATCCAAGAGAGCCAGAGGGTTTCAGGAAACCAAGACTCTGCTCCTAAAAAGCAGATGCAAAACTTCAGTCAACCATGTCCTAGCTCAGAGGCAGCAGTCTGAAAAGCAACTGAGTCATAGGTGGAGATTCATTGACTAATTCTATACTGTGCTTAAGGGGCAGAGGGATCTGTTGGAACTTTCTCTGGGTACAGAAGAGCTGATGGGTACCAATTTGTTGGTTTATTTATGGCTCATCCTCTACCAAGCTGTCCTAGCACTGGCAGATATAATTTCTCTCTCTCCATCTAATCAATTAGCACCACTCAACCTGATCTGTATTAACCTGTGGATCTGACAGCCAGGGCTCCTCCAAAGTGGCTCCCCCTACTCCACCAGGAACAAGTAACTGTTCTTAATCCAAAGCAGAGCCCCTCCAAAGAAGTCCTCCATCTCCATAGTCCTAGCCAGCAGCCTCAGCCAGCAGTGGAGCCCCTTCACTGTAACCCCATGCTGCATCAATCCTGGCAAACACTAGAGCCACACTCTAAAGGGGCACCCTACCCTGCCAGAACCAACAGATGCCTTAGGTAGCAACATTGCCCTCTAAGGGCCAGCCTTGCACACCAGAGAACTAGCAAGAGTTGTGACCAGTCCTTACAGCCAGCTGCTTCAGGGACAGCCCCACATAATAATGGCCCTGCAGCAAGTGTGGCCTCGCTACAACAGAAGGACAAATACAGTCCACACAGGGGACGCTCCTGGATCACCTGGCTCTGGTGACTGAGGGGAACAAGCTATTGGATCCCACAGGACACATTCTATACAAAACCACTCTTTTAAGACTAGGAGATGTAGCTGATTTACCTAATACATAGAATACATAGAATTAGGAAAAATGAGGAGACAAAGGAATATGGTTCAAATGAAAGAACAACAAAAAATCTCACAAAAAGAACTACAAAAAAAAAAAAAACAGAGGAAAACAATCTTCCAGGTAAGAAATTCAAAATAATGACTATATAAATTTAATGAGCTCAAGGGAAGAATGGAGGAACAGATTGAGAATTTCAACAAAGAGAAAATATAAGAAAGAACCAATCAGAGCTGCAGAACATAATAAAGAAAACTATGCTAGAAAGAATGAACAGTGGATTAGATGGCACAGAAGGATCAGAAATCTGGAAGAAAGGTGAATGAATTTTCCCAGTTTGAACAAGAAGAAAAAAGAAACCAAAAAATGAGGTTAGTTTAAGGAACATCATGGACAACATCAAGTGTAGTAACATTCACATTACAGGAGTCCTAGAAGGAAAAGAGAAAAGGACAGAAAATCTGTCCTTTCTGAAGATACAATGACTGAAAACTTTCCTAAGCTGGTAAAAGAAATAGACATCTAAGTAAAGGAAACACAGAGCACCAAAGCAAGATGAACCCAAAGAGACCCACACTAAGATAAAATATAATGACAAAGTTAAAGAGAGAATCTTAAAAAGAGCAAGTTAAAACAACTAGTTACATACAGTGAACTAGTGAAAGTTGCTCAGTCATGTCCAACTCTTTGTGATTCCATGGACTAAGTCCATGGAATTCTCTAGGCCAGAATACTGGAGTGGATAGCCTTTCCCTTCTCCAAGGAATCTTCCCAATCCAGGGATTGAGCCCAGGTCTCCCATATTGCAGGCAGATTCTTTACCAGCTGAGCCACAAGGGAAGCCCAAGAATACTGGAGTGGGTAACCTATCCCTTCTCCAGTGGATCTTCCTGACCCAGGAATCAAACCAGGTTCTCCTGCATTGCAGGTGGATTCTTTACCAACTGAGCTATCAGGGTATCACTATCAGCTGACTTTCCAGCAGAAACTTTACAGGGCCAGAAGGAATTAGCACATATTCAAAGTACTGAAAAGAAAAAACTTACAACCAAGAGTATTCTATCTAGCAAGTTTATCATTCAGAGTTGAAGGAGAGATAAAGAGTTTCTGAGACAAACAAAAACTAAAGGAGTTACTGCTAAACTGACCTCACAGGAGACATTAAAAAGACTTCTTTAAACAGAAAACAAACATAATTAGAGGTATGAAAATTATGAAAGAAAAGACTCACTGGTAAAGGCAAAAATTCACTAAAGTTAGCAGATCAACTATATAACCAGTATGCAGGTTAAGAGATGAAACAACTAAAATTATATCCACACATTAGTAAGATATACACAAAATAAAAGCTGGAAAAGATGCTGTCAAAAACATAAAACATGCAGGATGGGCCAGTAAATACATAGTGCTTTTAGAACACACTCTGCAAAACCATTATCATTTTGATAACAAATTCAGACAAAGACACCACACACAGACAGAGAACTGCATGCCAATATCCCTGGTGAACATAGATGCAAGAATCCTCAATGAAATACTGGCAAATGGAATCCAACAATATATTAAAGGATCATACACCATGATCAAGTGGGATTTATCCTAGGGATGCAAGGATTTTTCAATATCTGCAAATCAATCAACAGGATACAACATATTAACAAAATGAAAGATACAAGTCATATGATCATCTAAATAGATACATAAAAAGCTTTTGACAAAATTCAACATTCACATATAAAAAAAAACTCTTAACTAAGTGGGTATAGGTAGAATAAACCTCAACATAATAAAGGCCATACATGACAAACCCACAGCTAACAATATACTCAAAGGTGAAAAGCTGAAAGCATTTCTTCTAAACTCAGAAACAATACAAAACACTTTTTTCAACATAATATTGGAAGTCCTAGCCACAGTGATTAGATAAGAAAAAGAAATGGCATTGAAATTGGAAAGAAGTAAAAAATGTCACTGTTTGCAAATGACTTGATAATATACACATAAGACACTAAGAACACTACAAAAAAAACTATTAGAATAAGTGAATTCATAAAATTTGCAGGATACAAAATTAATATACAGAAATCTGTTGAATTTCTATATAAAATAGTGATTTATCAGAAAGAAAAATAAAGAAAATGATCCTATTTACAATGTTATCAAAGAGAATAAAATATTTTGGAGTACATTTAACTAAGAAGGTGAAAGACCTGTAATTTTAAGAACTGTAATTGATGAAAAGAAATAGAAGATGACAAAGGTCAGTGGAAGGATGTACTATGGTCATCAACTAGAAGAAATAATATTGTTAAAATGACCATACTAGCCAAAGTAATATAAAGATTTAATGTAATTCCTAACAAAAGTATCAATAGCATTTTTCAGAGAACTGGAAAAAAAATAATCCTAAAATTTGTATGAAAACACAAATACCCAGGATAGTCAAGGCAATCTTGAGAAAGAACAAAGCTGGATGTGTCACACTACTTGATTGTAAACTATCACACAAAACTATACCAATCAAAGCGGTGTGTGAAAAGTGAAAGTGTTAGTTGCTCAGTCACGTCTGAGTCTTTGTAACCCCATGGACTGTAGCCCTTCAGGCTCCTTTGTCCGTGGGATTTTCCCAGCAAGAATACTGGAGTGGGGCCATTCCCTTCTCCAGGGGATCTCCCCAACTCAGGGACTGAACCCAGGTCTCTCACATTACAAGCAGATTCTTTACCACTGAACCACTAGGCATGCCCTGAATAGTACTAGCATAAAAACAAACTCATACATCAATGGAACAGAATAGAAAGCCCAGAAATAAAAGTACACTTATATGGTCAATTAGTTTTTGACACAGGAGGCAAGAATATACAATGGGAAGAAAACAGTTTCTTTAATAAAAGGTGTAGGGGAAACTGGACAGCTACATGTAAAAGAATGAAACTGGACCATTACTTGCATGATATACAAAAAAAAAAAAGTCTACTAAAGTCTTAAATATAAGACCTGAAACCATAAATCTCCTAGAAGAAAAAAAATAGGTAGCACATGCTTTGACATCATTCTTGTGTGCTAAGTCGCTTCAGTCATGTCCAACTCTTTGTGACCCTATGGACTATAGCCTGCCAGGCTCCTCTGTCCATGGGATTTTTCAGGCAAGAATACTAGAGTGGGTTGCTATTTCCTACTCCAGAGGATCTTCCCAATGCAGGAATCAAACTGGTATCTCTTACATCTCCTGCACTGGCAGGTAGGTTCTTTACCATTAGTGCCACCTGACATCAGTCTTAGCAATACTTTTTGGATCTGTTTCCTCAGGCAAGGGCAACAATAAATAAATGGAAGTACATCAAACAAAAAGGTTTTGAACAGCAAAGGAAACCATCAACAGCCTATGAAATGGGAAAAGATTTTTTTGTAAATGATACATCTGATAGTAGTTTAATATCTAAATTACATAAAGAAATCACAAAATTAAGTATATTTAAAAATCCAGTTAAATAATAGTCAGAGGACCTCAATATACATTTCTACAAAGAAGCCATACAGATTGCTTTAGACACATGAAAATATGCTCAGCATCACTAATTATGTAAATAAACTAATGTAAATAAAAGCCACAATAAGATATTATCTCACACCTGTCAGAATGGCTGTCATCAATAAGACAAATAACACATGTTGGTAAGGATGTGGAGGAAAAAAAATGCAACCTTCCTGCACTGCTGATGGCAATGTAAATTATTGCTACCAATAAATTGAAAACAGAACTATTGCACCATCCAGCAATTCCACTTGAATAAATGTGTATGGTATGGTAACAGATGGTTACTGAACTAATAGTGGTGATCATTTCATAATGTATTTGAATGTTTGATCACTATGTCATGCACCTGAAACTAACATTATATTGTGTGTCAACTATATTTCAATTTAAAAAAAGGACTGATTTAAAACCACATCTTGCAACCTAAAGGGAAACAAACAAACAAACAAAAACTCAGAGAAACCGACCAGATTTGGGATTAACAGAGGCAGGGGGTGGGATAGGAGACAATAAATAAAGGTGGTTGAATGTATATTATCATATATGAAACAGATCACCAGTCCAGGTTCGATGCATGAGGCAGGGTGCTCAGGGCTGGTGCACTGGGATGACCCAGAGGGATGGGATGGGATGGGGAGGGAGTGGGAGGGGGGTTCAGGATGGGGAACACATGTAAACCCATGGCTGATTCATATCAATGTATGGCAAAAACCACTACAATATTGTAAAGTAATTAGCCTCCAACTAAAATAAATAAATTAAAAATAAATAAATAGAATTTTTTAAAAACTAAATAAAATAAAATAAAGGTGGTCGAAAAGTACAAACTTCCGGTTATAAAATAAGTACTAGGGGTATAGACTTATTGTGTCAATCATTTCATAATATATGTATGCAAAGTGATCATGTGGTACATCTTAAACTTATACAGAGTTATATGTCAACTATATCTCAATAAAATTGAAAAAAAAATTAAAATGAAAAAGCAAAAGAAAGTGTCCAACTAAAACATATAGTACAAGTTGGAGGGAAGAGATTTCAATATTATCTTGCTACTCAGCATAAGTTTCTCACCAGGCTAAAAAACAACAAATTCAAATTAAGTGGTAGAATTTAATCAATTAGTAAACCTAGGAAAATTCCTGGGGGGGAGCAGATTTTACCATCTCAAAATGTGCCTCTTTGTTGTATTGTTTATATTAAGCTTGTTGTTAAAAGCAAAACAGCAGACATGAGAGAATCTGTGAAAACTGAATAGAAATTTACTTTTTTATAAGAAATTTATATTTATAAGGGAAAACTCCATTTTAAGAATATCTCCCTCTGTGTGCCAGGAAGAGATGAATGAATAAATCTCTAGAAATTCTTCATCAGTGGAGAAGGCAGTGACCTAAATCTGCATAACAACTCTACTCTTGTTTACTGTTCTTTGCATGGTCACTTCCCATAACTGACTTCCCACCTCCAACATCTTTTTCCTTTAGCTGAAGAAGGGGCTTCCCAGGTCTAGCACCAACCTGTCTGCCAAGAGACACAGTTTTTATCCCTGGGTGGGGAAGATCCCCTGGAGAAGGAAATGGCAACTCACTCCAGTATTCTTGCCTGAAGAATCCCATGGACAGAAGAGCCTGGTGGGCTACTGTCCATAGGGTTGCACAGAGTCAGACCAACTGAAATGATTTAGCATGCACAAATGCATGGTAATGGCTTCAGCTATTTCAGGAAGTTAGTTTTCTTGGGTCTTTCTCATGTGTGCAAGTAGTATATATGGTATTACATTTTGTTTGATTTTTCTCCTGTTAATATGACATATCAATTTAATTACTAGAGCAGTCAAAACAACCTAGAAGGGAAAAGGGAAATTTTTTTTTCATTTCTACATTCCCTTACTGTGAGCATGGAATATACGTGTACAAACGTACTCTGTTGGCCAACTCCAAATGGCTTTGAGGCAAAATTTAAATGCTTTGAAGCAAGTATCTAAGGACACTCACCTTAAGGGATAGCAGTATCAGTTCTGTCAACTTTTTAAAACAAAAGGGTTAGTTCTTAAGCTTCCATGACTTTTTTTTAAATGAGAGAAAGAACTTTGAAAAATGACTGCAACCAGGATTTCCCTGGTGGTCCAGCAGTTAAACCCCACCTTCCAGTGCAGGGGAGGTGGGTTTGATCCCTGATCAGGAAACTATTAATAAGATCCCACATGCTGCAGGACAACTAAGCCCATGCACTGCAACTACTGAACCCGCATGCTCCCACATGCCACATTAGAGAGAAATCTGTGTGCCACAACTAAGGCCCAATGCAGCGAAATAAATATATATATTTTAAATGCCTGCAACCATCTGAGTTATATGGGAAACACTTTATTCCTATCATTTTATTGCTTCAGTTCAGTTCAGTCGCTCAGTCATGTCTGACTCTTTGCGACCCCATGAATCGCAGCACAGCCAGGCCTCCCTGTCCATCACAAACTCCCAGAGTTTACCCAAACCCATGTCCATCGAGTTGGTGATGCCATCCAGCCATCTCATCCTCTGTCGTCCCCTTCTCCTCCTGCCCCCAATCCCTCCCAGTATCAGGGTCTTTTCCAATGAGTCAACTCTTTGCATTAGGTGGCCAAAGTATTGGAGTCAGCTTCAGCATCAGTCCTTCCAATGAACACCCAGGACTGATCTCCTTTAGGATGGACTGGTTGGATCTCCTTGCAGTCCAAGGGACTCTCAAGAGTCTTCTCCAACACCACAGCTCAAAAGCATCAATTCTTCAGCACTCAGCTTTCTTCACAGTCCAACTCTCACATCCATACATGACCACTGGAAAAATCATAGCCTTGACTAGATGGACCTTTGTTGGCAAAGTAATGTCTCTGCTTTTTAATATGCCATCTAGATTGGTCATAACTTTCCTTCCAAGGAGTAAGCATCTTTTAATTTCATGGCTGCAATCACCATCTGCAGTGATTTTGGAGCCCCAAAAAATAAAGTCTGACACTGTTTCCCCATCTGTTTGCCATGAAGTGATGGGACCAGATGCCATGGTCTTAGTTTTCTGAATGTTGAGCTTTAAGCCAACTTTTTCACTCTTTCACTTTCATCAAGAGGCTTTTTAGTTCCTTTTCACTTTCTGCCATAAGGGTGATGTCATCTGCATATCTGAGGTTATTGATATTTCTCCCAGCAACCTTGATTCCAGCTTGTGCTTCTTCCAGCCCAGTGTTTCTCATGATATACTCTGCCTATAAGTTAAATAAGCAGGGTGACAATATACAGCCTTGACGCACTCCTTTTCCTATTTGGAACCAGTCTGTTGCTCCATGTCCAGTTCTAACTGTTGTTTCCTGACCTGCATACAGGTTTCTCAAGAGGCAGGTCAAGTGGTCTGGTATTCCCATCTCTTTCAGAATTTTCCAGTTTATTGTGATCCACACAAAGGCTTTGGCATAGTCAATAAAGCAGAAATAGATGTTTTTTCTGGAACTCTCTTGCTTTTTCAATGATCCAGCAGATGTTGGCAATTTGATCTCTGGTTCCTCTGCCTTTTCTAAATCCAGCTTGAACATCTGGAAGTTCACAGTTCATGTATTGCTGAAGCCTGGCTTGGAGAATTTTGAGCATTACTTTACTAGTGTGTGAGATGAGTGCAATTGTGCAGTAGTTTGAGCATTCTTTGGGATTGGAATGAAAACTGACCTTTTCCAGTCCTGTGGCCACTGCTGAGTTTTCCAAATTTGCTGGCATATTGACTGCAGCACTTTCACAGCATCATCTTTTAGGATTTGAAATAGCTCAGCTGGAATTCCATTATCTCCACTAGCTTTGTTCATAATGATGCTTTCTAAGGCCCACTTGACTTCACATTCCAGGATGTCTGACTCTAGGTGAGTGATCACACCCTCATAATTATCTGGGTTGAAAATCTTTTTTTACAATTCTTGGCACATTTTATTGGTAGTTTTAATTAAATCTTAAAAAGCCTATTATCTAATTTCATTCTCCTGACAGACACTGCAGACTATATAAGTGGATATCATGATCAATTACTTATAGGATTTCCTGCTTTGATGGCATACTTAATTTTGATTATACAAAATATAATGACTTTACTTTTGCATAATATAGTTGGAAAAGGCACGGTCTCACATTTGTATGTTGTGATACCATTTTTCCTCTCAAGGTCACAAATACTGAGTAAATGACAGTGATCTTCCCTTTCAGTTCAGATGTCTTTCCTGTTTTATAAATAGAAGTGTCTTCTCTTGCCAGATAGGTAAAATTTAACAGTATGGAATTATTTGTATTGCTTGTAACCTTCAGTCAGACACTTAACATTTTTTTAATTATTAAAGTAGTTTATCTAAAAATGTGTATTAAATATCAACTAGTTAGCTTCTGGTACAAAATCTATTTACTCTATTATTCTGAGCAAAAACATGGCTGTTACAATATTTGCTAGTTAACTTGTATTGTCTAAGACCAATTTATTGTATGTTTTAAAGGCAATAGCATTTTTTGTTTTCTTTTTCAGCAATATAAACAAAGTTGGTGTCCTACTAATGCTGGCATGAAAAAGATCTAAGAACATTCATAAAGTATCAACTTTTTCAGATATCTCAAGTTTTTATTATCATTGTTTCATTTTATGATAATATAGAATGTGTGTACCTTTGTACTTGATTATGTTTTCATTAAAATGGAAGCATTAAACTCCTACAAAATCTGGTTTATAATGTCACTCATAGGAACTTAGATTCGATTATTCCACTCTCTAAACTTAAAACCTATGATATAGAAAATTTTGCCATTATATCATTCACCTCTGAGGAAAATATAATTCACTTTTCTTGACATTAGCATGGCAAAGGACAATTTTTCTGTGATATATTTATGTGTAATACAACTATTTACTTGCAGCTCGTCATACATGGCGGGAGAGAAATTAAATTTCATCCTTTCTTCAGACATGAATACACAGATTTGACTGTGACCACATTCTAGAGTAAGTGAAGCTCTTTTAAAAATAATTTACAGGGCAGCTCTTTGAAACATTGTAGGTATTTTCCTTTATTTTTTGACAAAGTAGAACTTTCAAAAACTTAAAAACATAATGCATGTAAATGTAAAATTAACACATTGAATATTTATTCAAATCATTCATTGATAGAGCTAGATATTGATAAGCAAGTGGATGGGGTTCAGAACCCACAACTCCCCAAAATATGACATCTTGGTATATTGAATATTTTTAAGCTGAAAGAGTTTGAGAACACAGCAGAAGCAGGAAGGCCACTCTGACCTTCCCCTTCCCCTACTTCAACCCTGCCTATCTCCTTAGAAAGTCCTAAGATCCTCATGTGAGAGGTGTTGTCCCTCTTCCTGCGTGAAAGGAATATTTTCATCTCCAAAGACAAAGGGAGACTAAGAATTCTAACAAACAGAACTTGCTAAGTTTACCCCAGTTGATTATACTCACCCCATACTCCTTAACCTATCCTATTCCTCCACATCTGTCCACTCTTCATCAAGCCTAGCGTGAAAAAAAAAAAAAAACCCATCTGTTTCTTTGGGTCATCATTTCCTTATGAAGGCTCCCATGTCACATAAAACTTACATTAAATAAATTTAAATGATTTTCCATTAAGTAGTTTTCATCAGTTTAATTTTCAGACCCAAAGACCCTAAGAAGGGCCAAAGAAAATGTTTTCTTCCCCTGTAATGTTAATAAAAGAAGCCTAGGATACAATTGTTAAGTTAAAACCAAAAGTAGTCAGTGTCCTTCAAAATTAATAAACTCTGGGGGTGATTTTTGATAGAAGGTATACTTATTTACATTTTCACTAGAAAATTTAGCATTTGCATGCATGCTGTCACTCATTCAGTTGTGTCTGACTCTTTGTGATCCCATGGATTATAGTCCACCAGGCTCCTCTGCCCATGGAATTTTCCAGGCAAGAATACTGAAGGGTCTTGCCATTTCTTACTCCAAAGAAATTTGCATATTAACATGCAATTTCATTAACTCTGGGTCCTCGAACCAATAGTAAGCAGTGAGTTAAAGTATACAAACTTAAATAATTATTGCATGACACTGAAAAATATTGCCTCCATATGGTATTGAAAGAGCATTCTTTCCTTTTACCTTATTTCTATATGTTGGATAAAGCTTCTCAATAATTCTCTCATATGCAAAGCTTGAACAAAGACATCAGAAAACAAATCACATTTAAAAGAGTTGTTTCTCGAGTTTTTAAAGTGTCATTCTAACAATGACTAACAAAGTCAATGGCTTTCTAAACAATCCATTTGATCCAATAAGCAAAGTAGATACAGCCTCCTTGAAAGAAACAGAGGTGAAAAGGGCAGCTGAATATGGTACTAAGAATCTGAGCAAAATGATCAAGCTAATAAAATTGTGTCCCCTTTAAATTTCAGTATAATCTATGGTTTTTATTGTTGTAGGACACTTGGGGTTGACCGCAGAAAAGTAAATCTGTAACATTCATTTGATATAAACTTGGGTAAAGTTTATTTAAAATTGAACAGTATGAACTTTCATAAGAAAGTCAGTAGAAAATTTAATCTTTCCTCACAATTACACAATTGTGTAATCTTTAACAATTATATCATTCTCCTATTGTTCATATTTTCTCATTAAAAAAACATAGGAACTCATTTAGACAATAATTTAACTTCATATATGTGTTCCTAGGACCTACTGCAATGTTTGATCCATAATAGGTACTGAGAAAAATTATATGAATAGATGGTGGGTGGATGAGTAAATGAGTCATAGTCATTGGTGTCTCTGTCCCATGCTGAAGGCAGCTTTCCCTTCTCTGATTTTATAGCAGTGAGAGTCCTGTCCCTTTCTTACTATATATAACTACATTAAATACAAAAAGAATGTTGGCTAGTCCCCACACATTCATGATTATTTTCTTTACCTTCCCTGTTTTCCTTTCTTCCCTCCTCCCTCCTTCATTCCCTTCCTCCTTCCCTTTCTCGAATTAGCTCTTTATTTGCATTGCTAGGTCTGCATTTCTAAGAAACAGTCAATCTGATCCAAAAAATTATCTTTCATAATAACAGGATATCTGAAGGGCTTTTAAAAACAGTTTTGTGGGATTTAATGGGGAACAAAGAGGCTGAAACAAAGAATAAAGATACCAGAAGTCTAAAATTCAAGAATCATTTCTCCAGTTTTGCTGAGGGCTGTGCAGAAAATGTACATAGGAAACTTTGATAAGCCACCTGTACAAAGTTTAACAAAGGTTGACTTGGACTATATCAAACTAATTTTTACAAGAAAAATCATTTCAAGTTGTTGTTGATAACACATGGATTCAGAATATGTAGTCAAATAAGTTGAGAAATTTCAAACTTTCTAAACTTGCAATCCATTATTAAGAAGTCTGATGGCTGGGAATTCAAATATAGCAAGCAAAAGAACCAAAAGAAAAAGATCTTTACCAGGTTTAGGCGTTTTTCTTGATTGGACTTTCATTTGGTTGCCATAGTTCTTTGATTACTAGAGCTACCATTAAGTTATTTTCATGCATTTCTTGTTGCTTACTGTTTCTGTGGTGAAACAAGGGCCTAGAGCCTCCTCTTCCACCATCTTATTGATGTTTCTATTTATAGTGCCTTTTGTAATTACACAATTACCCTCAACAGTTTTCTTTTTTCATGTGAATTTGAATCAGTGCCTGGGAATACTTACTTTTGGCCTCAAGAACTTCCTCCAGTATTTTTTACAAGGCACGTCAGCTAACAGTGAATTCTCTCAGTTTTTGGTCTATCTGAGAATGCCTTTATTTCATCTTCAATTTTGAAATACAGAATTCTTGGTTGACAATTTACTTTGACTACAGTGACTGTTGTTCCACTGCCTTTTGGATTACATTGGTTCTAATGAGAAGTCAACTGCTAATGCAGTCCTCTTGTTTGTGATGATTCTTTTTCTAAAATTTTTCAAATGACTATTTTATTGTGATTTATAAGCATTGTCAGCTATACATTTCAAATGCCTTTGTTTAATGGTCTTGACAATTTAATGAAAGCTAAGTAAGTTCTTTCTCTTGCTGCATTCAAGATTTTAATTACCTTTGCAATTCACCATTTGTAATATGAGGCGTGTGCTTTTGAATCTCTTTGTATTTATTCTACATGAAGTTCACTGGGCTTTTGAATGTGTGGATTAATGTTTTGCTTTCAACTTGGAAAAAAAATGAGTTGTTACCTTGAATATTTTTCTTTTTCCTCTTCTGACACATCCATCACACATGTATTGCTACACTAATGGTGTTCCACATTTCTTTAAAACTTTGTTCATTTTTTCTTATTCATTTTTCTCTTTCCAGATGGAATTATCTCAATTGATCTACAATCTACAATTTTCCCTATTCAAATCCAATTCAAATCTACTGTTCAGCCCATCTAGTGAATTTTCATTTTGGTTACTATCCGTTGTAGCTCCAGAATTTCCATTTGGTTTTTTAAGAAAAAAAAAATTTCTCTCATTATTGATATTCTCTATTTGATGAGATTTTAATATAATATCTTCCTTTACTCTTTTAAGCATGGTTTCCTTTCATTCTTTGGTAACTGTACTGATGACTTTAATGTGTTTTGGTTGTTGTTCAATCCCAATCTATTCATGGTCAGGTTGTTTACATCATCTTTTATTCCTCTAGGTGTAGGCCAGACAATGAGTTTATTTTTTGGCATGTCTCATGTTTTGGGGTTCTTTTTCATGGAGGACTGGACACTTCATAGCAACTCTCAGTACTGGTCTTCCAACTTCTAGGACTTCTTGTTTTCATTTGCTTATTTGTGTATTGTCTGGTTGGATTATTTAGTAAAGCCTATCTACACTCCTTCCCACCCTGTGTGAAGACTTTGACTTTGCTCACTGCAGGGTTCAGCCTTGGGTATGTGCATAGTCATTATGAAATGACAGGGTTTTGACTGGAATCTTTCACTATCTCTTAAGCTCCAGTAATTGCTGGCTGATGGCTTTATTGTTTTGACAATATCTAGGGCATAAATCACTCCCCAGATGGACCTGATTAAATTCAAGCTCCTTTAAAAGTATAGTTTTTGAAGTCTCTGAGATTTTTCCTGAACTTAGGAAGGCTATTCTTAAGCTACATCATTCCCTAGTTCTCTCTGGTAAACTAGATGGCCTATGGTTGAGTTTATGTCTAATGAATCTATCTGTCTCCTCTTCAGTTGTTTTTTGGCACAACTTCCATTGTTTTCAAGAGACTCCTTAGGCTAGGAACTCCCCTACAGTCTGTGGCAAATGAAATAAGTTCCTTTTAGGAAATCTTCAGGCTTCCTCCATCCATTGGTAAAATCTCAAAGACTTGGCCCTAAAACTAGGGGTGGGGACAGTGACAGACTTCTGAGTGAAACTCCCACTTAAGAGTTAAGTGGGATAAGAGCTTAACCAGGGGTGTAGAACAGGTCTATTTGCTAATATTTTCAATGGCCCTTCCTAGTAGGGAACTTTGTTGTCTTTATGATGGAGCCAGTGTGAGAGTGATCAATAATAGCCTCAGTATTCTCATTGCACTTCACCCAAGGAGAGCCTGCTGCTGCTGCGCTAAGTCGCTTCAGTCGTGTCTGACTCTGTGCGACCTCATAGATGGCAGCCCACCAGGCTCCACCGTCTCTGGGATTCTCCAGGCAAGAACACTGGAGTGGGTTGCCATTTCCTTCTCCAGTGCATGAAAGTGATTAGTGAAAGTGAAGTCGCTCAGTCGTGTCTGACTCCCTATAATTAGGGACTGGATGGAAAAAAAAAGAAAGGAGCCCTTCTGTCTTGGCATCACTTAGACTATGCAAATTGTAGCTGGGACAGAATGAGAAAGTCTAAAGTCCTGCCCTCTTCCTTCTATATTAAAACATTTGTGATATTGTCCCATGGCTCATAGATGCTCTGTTCTATTTTTGTTCATTTCTTATTTTTCTTTCAGTTTGGGTAATTTCCATTCAATTATCTTCAAGTTTAAAGATTTTTTTCCTTGGCTGTATTCAGCCCACTGAAGACATTCATCTCTCATGTCTGTATTTCTAAAATTTCCATTTGACATTTTTCTTATAGTGTTATTTCTCCGCTAAAATACCCCCATCTGTTCATACAATTGTTCACCCTTTCCTCTAAATCCTTTAATATGTTAATCACAGTTAATGTTCTTGTTTCAAAGTTCTTATGTCTTCTTTGTACCTGGTTATATTGACTGATTTGCTTTTTATAAACAGAACTTTTTCTTGCCTTTGTGGAGCTCTTTTTTTTTTTTTAATTTAATGCTTGATATAATGTGTAGAATATTAGGGACTAAGGCAAATGTTATTTTTGCCTGTAAATGGGCAAGTCTCTATTTAGGCTGTTAGCATAGGAGATTAAAAAAATCTAGTCTGAGATTTATCTGTGTTTTGGTTTTGCTGCTGCTATTATTTCCTGCAATACACACAGATAGTCACTGATTTATGCTTAGACTGGAGGCAGATTTGGCAGTTGGTGTTTTTCCCTGTTAGTTCTCAGTCAAGATTCCAACCATGTCTGCACACCTGGTGCAGTGTGGCTCACTCTTCTGATTTTTTCCCCTCCCCTACCAGAAAACTTCTGTACCTTGTTGTTAGGTGCTAGATTCGTGGTAGAGGCCACAGGGAAGAACATCTGTTGTCCTTGTGTAGCTTCCTTCTTAAGCAGGTGGTATTGCCTGAGCCTCAAAAGGTGGGGCTTTCTCAGAATTCCTACCTGTAATCAAAGTGGCAGGAAAGTCAAACCTTGCCTTATATTTGAGTCAAACCCCTTATATTTGATATGGGTTTTATGCACAAGAGAATCTTTCCTCTCACCAAGTTGTAGGTGGTATCTAATGGTATTGATACAGGATCTTGGGCTTATAATTGTTTCATGCTCTAAAGAGACAATTTTATCCCTTCTACAATTCCCCTAGCCGCAGCAGAGAATGTTACTTCTCAATTAAGTGTTGGGACTGATGTCCCAGAAGCATATTGACCAGTGAAAATTTCTTCATAAACAACAACAAAAAATGGTAAAAACAGTTTTTTCAAACCTCTGGAAATTAATCAAAGCCCTGAGGCAATCCAGGGACTATTTACTTAAAACAGCTTAATCTCAGTAAGAGAAGTGAACTAGGAAAAAAAAAATTTGTTCATTGAGGACACAAAATTCTCATTGCCAGAACCCTATTTTCCAACTCCCTCAAAAATAGTTTTTGCACAAGACCATACAGTGTCTATCAGAAATATACTGTAACCAATGATAAAATTCCTAATTACTTTGCTAACCCTCTAAATACATTTTCACCTCACAAGGAAGGAATTCAATTGAAACTTTGTTACATACCATAAACAAACTCATAGGTATTTAATGTTTTCTTCCTAAACTAATATTGAGACATTAGTAAAGCTGTACAGACAAAATTTTGCAAATATACTAAATTCCTATAGTATAATAAATATCTTTTCATTGTCAAAATAGAAATTCATTTAGGTGATTTTGGGGGAAAAAAGGTACCATCAAAACTAATCTCTCCTTACTGTTATCTTCTCCCTTCTTCTCTGGAGAAGGCAATGGTACCCCACTCCAGTACTCTTGCCTGGAAAATCCCATGGATGGAGGAGCCTGGTAGGCTGCAGTCCATGGGGTCGCTAAGAGTTGGACACGACTGAGCAACTTCACTTTCACTTTTCACTTTCATGCATTGGAGAAGGAAATGGCAACCCACTCCAGTGTTCTTGCCTGGAGAATCCCAGGGACGGGGGAGCCTGGTGGGCTGCTGTCTATGGGGTCGCACAGAGTCGGACATGACTGAAGCGACTTAGCAGCAGCAGCCCTTCTTCTCATATCTTTCCTTATTTCAGGAAGGAATCCAAGTCACAACTGACTAGTTAAATAGAGAAAATTAGGCTGCTATTTTTCCCAAATATTTCAACTGACTCATATTTAAGAATCAGCATACAAACAGAATTGGTGTCTAACTTTAAGACTATTTTAGCAATTCCTGTAATATTAATATGGAAATTTAAAAATTCATTACATACTAATGCAGAAGAAAAGTAATCCAGAGTAAAGAAACAGGAAAGCATCTAATAGCATAAAATAAGTAAATAAAATAAATGAATCACTCTGTATCATGTTAGTTCCTAAGCAAAATCTATAATAGTAACCACTCCCCAACATGTATATGAACAATATAGTAAACTATACACACACAGAAAATTGAACACAATTTAGATATTTTTCCCAGTTAATGAATGCTTTGAAATCTATATGTAGTGAAGATAATTCCAAACCACGCATATTCTAGCATAGACCCAATTTCTAATTAGGTTCAGAGAATTCTTACTTAGGTAAAGAAATCTCAGCCCCATCCAGAAGGAATAATATCACATACAGAGGAATAAAAACAAAGGAGCTCATGAATAAAATAGCCAGATTTATTTGAAAAAATGCAAATGTGGGTAATAAATATTTCATCCTTTGGAGAAACCCATGTAGGGTTGCCAGATAAAATAGAGGATGCCCAGTAATTTGGATTTCAGATAAAAAATGAAAAAAAAATAGTATATATCCCATGCAGTATTTGGGATATATATTAAAATTGTTTGTTGCTTATTCTGAAATTGAAATTTAACTGATGATCCTGTATTTCTATTTGACAAATCCAACAACCCTAAACCTACCCCAAGTATATAGTAGTTCAATCACTGTACTCTCATTTGTACTTGCTAAAATATTTACATGTAATAAAGTAGTGCTTATTTCCTTCCCAAATACAACAGATTTTATCATTTATCAATGAGAATTTATTGGAAAAATATGGAAGAGATATTTACTCAGCACAAGATTCTGGTAAAGATTGTTAGTTTCCTTTTCTCCACCCCTTTTAAGAAAATGGACTATCTGTGCAGGAAAAACTAGTCACATTGCTTTGTTGAATTCATGATAAATTTAGAGGAAATATTCTAGCTTTTTAGAAAGCAGGGCAATTACACAAATGGTGTCCTTGTTTGACCATGTGAATTAAATACTTTGATACAGAAGTTATGATTTTCTTTGCTTCTTCCCTATGGCAATTAAGCTGATTTGCAAAACAACAACAACAAAAAAATCCTAACTAAAGAGTTTAATATATTAGTCCCTGCTAAGCTGCCTCAAATCCTGTCACATATTTCTATAGATCTACACTGTAGGAGTCTTGATTTAATAGTTCTTTAAAATATTGCCAAACTTTCCCAATATTAATCTTTAGATACTTGTAGTTATTTCATTCCCTTTCAGCATTAGTTCAGGAGCAGATATTTACAAAAATCTTCAAAGTTAATTTTAATTTTTGTCTTTTAAAATGTTGAAAGCTTGCCAAGTGAAGTAATGAGAACAAATTTATATGCTGATCACCCTGCAAGGTGTGGGCACTTGTCAATTTTTAAAAAAAAAAACTTTGCCCTTTGAAAGACCAAAATGCTGAATCCCTGTTTCAAATGATACTGGACCTTTTGAAGTATTAGGAATAGAGGACATTATGGATCTAGAAAGGCAGGTACAAAGCTGCACAGTAAGGTTATCATAAGTGAACAAGGAGTTGGGAGTACCAGATGTCTAAACAGGTAGACTTTAGGAAAAATCTAGAGATAAAGAAGCTGTTTGGCCCAGTAGGAGAAAGGGCAGAGTCCCTAGCACATGTCAATGCTGACATTCTCAGAGGTCTGCTTGATGAGGACAAGGAATATCTTGATAGACAGACAAATGAGAAAAGATACATAGGCAACAGGTGACAGGTGTTCGACAAGCATCAGATAATATGTAAATAGATGACATGACAGGTGATGTGTGACAGACAACATGTGAAAAAGACTGCATGCAGTAGATGATCTACAGACAACATAGACAACAGGTGACATAGGTAGACAACAGGTGACGTGTGACAGGTGACGTGACAGGTGACATAGGACAAGTGGCATGTGACAGGCAACAGATGACAGGTGAAGAAATTTTTTCTACAACTTGGCCATAGCTTTAAGTTAAAATAATTCTAGCACCTCCCTGCAGCAATTTTGCTTCACTCCCCCAGGAACTTTTTTTCTATCACCCCTTATGAAGGAGCAGAAGAGACAGAACTAGATCCCATTTGACTCACAATGCCTCATTGCATTTAGAACAGAATGTTCTACAATGTACTTCTAAATTTCTATCTCAATGTACCTATAATGCAAGTTTGCCAAGTTATCCTGAAGTTCACTTACCAGATTATTAAAACCTAAGAAATATTTTAATTTTTTTCTCTTTATTTGGGAATTAACTTGAGGAAGATAAGAGTTATAAATCAGAATTCCTTGGTTTCTTTTATGCTTTTTCATACATTTTGCCTAATATAACTTTTGAGTACAAAATAGTATGTTCCTCTAATTATAAAGTCATGCTTCCAGACCATAATTTGAAAACTAGTTCTTTCTAATGCTGATCTACTATTCAGTTTCTAGAGCCCGAGTACATTTCAAGATAAAACAAAATTAAAATATGCCTTAACTATGTACTTTGAAAATATGCATTTAATGTAAACATTGGGATATTTAAATTTAAACATATACAGGAAAATTATTGTTGGATTGAAAAAATAGAGATTCATTTTTCACTGAAAAGAATTGATGGATTTCCATTGTAAATCTTAATGCTCTGCCTCTTGGCTGAACACTAGAAGATAACTATGGCTGGGTGAAGTATTTACTGATTTCCTCGGTTACTAGCTATTCTTCTCTACTTCTTATTTTGCAAGATTTTTATACTCGTCCTTCAAGATGATTTTCATCTTTACCATCTTATTTGTGCAAGTAAGTCCAACATATTCTTTTCCTTTTTCATATGGACAAAGAATACAACCAATCCAGCTTGCTACTTATGCATGTTCATGACACATGCTAGAAATTTTAAGGCACCTAGAAGGCTGTTTTGTCCATAAATATCATTTATCTACTACTTCTGCCACCAAATCTAAATTTTTCCCTTTACTCATTCCTTATAAGCTAACACATTGAAGAAACTGCTTGAAATGAACAGGTTAGCAGGGACTTGTTCAATCTATTACATTATTATCAGGCATTACTACCTCAGTTCTTAGAGCATCCTATTTTCAGTAACCCAGTAGACATTTAACAGAATAAGATAAAGGGAAAGAGAATGAGTCTTAGTGAAGGGAAAGGCTCCAGAAGGATATACAAAAAGGGGATTTATGAAAATTCCTTCGTCTGCCAATCCAATCCTATTACTTCAGAATTAAAGTAGGCATTCTTCCTGCCATTACAACCATTAAATCATTGAATATACTACTGTCGGTGGATCTCTCCTTCCTTCTTCATGTATATTCATACCAACCTCTTTCCCAATTTTTATTCCCCATAAAGCTACCACATATTTCCTTTATGATAAGTTAACAAAACTATTTAAAGAAAACATCAAATTAAATTTGAACAAATCAAAGTCATCTAAAGAAATGACCTTAAAAATGAAGATAATGCACAATAAGAAAATTTATCAGAGGGAAACACAGCAAATGTGGTTTGTATAAGTTTCCTGTTGACTCGACTTTAAAAACTGTTACCTCAGCAAAGAATGGATAGAAAAAATCTGAGTTGGTTCTAAAGGGGAGGGTTCCTGTTGTTGGAAGGGCAGATGAGATGGTTTTAAAGGGGCACAGAGGAAATATGTACCTAGATCAACATAGAAAAGAGAGTCACAGAAAACAAATGACCACTAGATCACAGGAAACAAGAGAGGATTCTTCACAGCTTCAAGAAGAAAAAACAACTAGAAGGGAAGACTAGAGGCAGAAATGCTAGAAATCGCCATATAATTTCTTTGCCAAAATAGAAAGAGATATACATTAAATGCTCAATTTTAAAAAGCAAAAGATGAAAAAGAACTTGGCAGCATTAAGGAAAATTGCATATTAAGGTGCTCATTTCTTAATTCTGATTTAATTCTGCATGCAGGTGCTTTTCCTAAAAAGCCTTTTGCATCTTGGGTACATCCTTTAATGCCCTGGTACATGGTAAGGAAATAAATGAAAAAAGTCAGTAAGTTTTAACAGCTAAGAAAATTAGTATTTATCAATAACCATAGGATTTAATAACTACTGACGCTCATCAAAAGTAATTTATGTCAGGGAGGGTTCAGAATCAAGTGTGCAAAGGAACACTAGAGGACAAAAGGGAAAATATCCATTTCGTGGTTGACAGAGATAATACTGTTAACAAAAAAAAAAAAAAAAAGATTCCATGAAAAGGCTCAGCATATTTAAAAGTAAGACCATTCTGATAGAAGAGAGCCAGGACATGAGAGTTTCATCATGCCTTGCCCCAACTAAAACCCTTCAGTGTCTCCCCATACAGGGCTGTGCATGATTTGGTCCTTGCCTACCTCTATATTTCATGTCTCACTAGTCTTCCTCCTCCCTCTTAATACTCTAACCATGGTAAACATCAGTACTTTGCACAAGTTGCTATCTCCTTTTGCTGCTTTGCTTCCTCCAAGTCAAATGCTGAACACTTATTCTTCAGATCTCAGTTAACCACACATTGGATTTGATTTGTTTCCCATTATATCATCAGGATAGTTCAGTTCAGTCGCTCAGTTGTGTCTGATTCATTGTGGCCCCATGGACTGCAGCACGCCAGGCATCCCTGTCCATCACCAACTCCGAGAGCTTACTCAAACTCAAGTCCATCAAGTCAATGATGCCATCTATAGTCCATCTCTATCTGTATGCCATATACCATCTGTAGTCCCCTTGTCTTCCTGCCTTCAATCTTTCCCGGCATCAGGGTCTTTTCCAATGAGTCAGTTCTTCACATCAGTGGCCAAAGTATTGGAGTTTCAGCTTCAGCATCAGTCCTTCCAATGAATATTCAGGACTGATTTCCTTTAGGATGGACTGGTTGGATCTCCTTTCAGTCCAAGGGACTCTCAAGAGTCTTCTCCAACACCACAGTTCAAAAGCATCAATTTTTTGGTGCTCAGCTTTCTTTCTCCAACTCTCACATCCATACATGACTACTGGAAAAACCATAGCTTTGACTAGATAGACCTTTGTTGGCAAAGTAATGTTTCTGCTTTTTAATATGCTGTCTAGGTTGGTCATAACTTTTCTCCCAAGGAGCAAGTGTCTTTTAATTTCATGGCTGCAGTGATTTTGGAACCCCAAAAAATAAAGTCTGTCACTGTTTCCCCATCTATTTGCCATGAAGTGATGGGACTGGATGCCATGATCTTTGTTTTTGAATGTTGAGTTTTAAGCCAGCTTTTTCACTCTCCTCTTTCACTTTCATCAAGAGGTTCTTTAATTCCTCTTTGCTTTCTGCCATAAGGGTGGTGTCACCTGCATATCTGAGGTTTTTGATATTTCTCCCACAATCTTGATTCCAGCTTGAGCTTCATCCAGCCCAGCATTTTGCGTGATGTACTCTGCATATAAGTTAAATAAGCAGGGTGACAATATACAGCCTTGATGTACTCCTTTCCCAATTTTGAACCAGTCTGTTGTTCCATGTCCAGTTCTGTTGCTTCTTGGCCTGCATATAGGTTTCTCAGGAGGCAGGTAAGGTGGTCTGGTATTCCCATCTCTTGAAGAATTTTTCACAGTTATTTTGTGATCCACACAGTCAAAGGCTTTAGAGTAATCAATGAAGCAGAGTAGATGTTTTTCTAGAATTCTTTTGCTTTTTCTATGATCCAATGAATGTTGGCAATTTAATCTCTGGTTCCTCTGCCTTTTCTAAATCCAGCTTGTACATCTGGAAATTCTTGGTTCACATACTGTTGAAGCCTAGCTTGAAGGATTTTGAGCATTACTTTGCTAGCATGTGAAATGAGTGCAATTGTGAGGTAGTTTGAACATTCTTTGGCATTGCCCTTCTTTGGGATTGGAATGAAAACTGACCTTTTCCAGTCCTGTGGCCACTCCTGAGTTTTTCAAATTTGCTGGCATATTGAGTGCAGCACTTTTTAGCATCATCTTTTAGGATTTGAAATAGCTCAACTGGAATTCCATCACCTCCACTAGTTTTGTTGGTAGTGATGCTTCCTATAGGCCACTTGACTGTGCATTCCAGGATGTGTGGCTCTAGGTGAGTGGTCACACCAGCATGGTTATCTGGGTCATGAAGATCTATTTTGTATAGTTCTGTGTATTCTTGGCCCCTCTTCTTAATATCTTCTGCTTCTGTTAGGTCCACACCATTTCTGTTCTTTATTGTGCCCATCTTTGCATGAAATGTTCCTTGCTATCTCTAATTTTCTTTTTTTCTTCCATTTATTTTTATTAGTTGGAGGCTAATTACTTTACAAAATTGCAGTGGTTTTTGTCATACATTGAAATGAATTAGCCATGGATTTACATGTATTCCCCATTTGAAGAGATTTCTAGTCTTTCCCATTCTATTGTTTTTGTCCATTTCTTTGCATTGATCACTGAAGGAAGTTTTCTTATCTCTCCTTGCTATTCTTTGGAACTCTGCATTCAAATGGGTATATCTTTCCTTTTCTCCTTTGCCTTTTTGCTTCTCTTCTTTTCTCAGCTATTTGTAAGGCCTCCTCAGACAACCATTTTGCCTTTTTGCATTTCTTTTTCTTGGGGATGGTCTTGATCACTGCCTCCTGTACAATGTCATGAACCTCTGTCCATAGTTCTTCAGGCACTCTGTTTACCAGGATCTAATCCCTTGAATCTATTTGTCACTTCCACTGTATAACAGTAAGGGATTTGATTTAGGTCATACATGAATGGTCTAGGGGTTTTCCCTACTTTTTTCAATCTATTCAATTTTATCAGTATAAATAGATAACATATTTATTATATATAATATGCCTAGATATACTAATCAGATATCAGGGATAAATGAACAAATATCCCAGTTTCTCAAATAGAAAATTTTTGAAGAAACAATCTAATAGAGTGATACTACAGTATAGATAGTTAATTTAAAGAAAATAACTACCATTCTGCTTTTATTAGAGTTTTCATTATATGTTTTTATTGTTCCATTAAAAACAAAACAAAACAAAAACAAAAAAAAACAAGTACTGCAGCAATTAAGAGGTTGTGGATCAGGGGGTTGGTAGGTATAGTTCCATATTCAAGCTCCTCGCCAAAGTACATGGTAATGAAGTGACAGATTCAGATGCTTTAGGGCTTGACATCTTGAAATAAGCAGCAGCAGAATATACTCAGTACAACTTTTTTCACTTGTGTGTGCTGAAAATAAATGATGCAAAGTTCCCCACCACCGACTGGGGCATGCTTTGTTATGTACTTAATGCAAACAGACCATTTCAATCTATTTACACAGAACTGGCCCTGGAGGTTTTCAACAACTTTCAATTTCTAGCAGACAGTGTAATAAGAATAAAACCATTTGTTGAACAAAATAAGTGCCAGACATTGTGCAAAAAGCATTACAAGAAAAGTGAAAGTCGCTCAGTTGTGTTTGACACTTTACGACCCCATGACTATACAGTCCAAGGAATTCTCCACGACAGAATACTGGAGTGGGTAGCCTTTCCCTTCTCTAGGGATCTTCCCAATCCAGGGGTTGAACCCAGGTCTCCCGCATTGCAGGCGGATTCTTTACCAGCTGAGCCACAAGGGAAACCCAAGGTAGGTATGAGATTAAATAGATTATTTTTTTCCCAGTTATTTTTATTAGTTGGAGGCTAATTACATTACAATATTGTAGTGGTTTTTGCCATACATTGACATGAATCAGCCATGGATTTACATGTGCTCCCCATCATGAACCCCCCTCCCACCTCCCTCCCCATCCCATCCCTCTGGGTCATCCCAGTGCATCAGCCCCGAGCACATGTCACATGCATCCAACCTGGACTGGCGATCTGTTTCACCCTAGATAATATACATGTTTCGATGCTGTTCTCTCAGATCATCCCACCCTTGCCTTCTCCCATAGAGTCCAAAAGTCTGTTCTATACATCTGTGTCTCTTTTTCTGTCTTGCATATAGGGTTATCATTACCATCTTTCTAAATTCCATATATATGCATTAGTATACTGTATTGGTGTTTTTCTTTCTGGCTTACTTCACCCTGTATAATGGGCTCCAGTTTCATACACCTCATTAGAACTGATTCAAATGAATTCTTTTTAATGGCTGAGTAATATCCCATTGCATATATCTGCCACAGCTTTCTTATCCATTCATCTGCTGATGGGCATCTAGGTTGCTTCCATGTCCTGGCTATTATAAACAGTGCTGCGATGAACATTGGGGTGCATGTGTCTCTTTCAGATCTGGTTTCCTCGGTATGTATGCCCAGGAGTGGGATTGCTGGGTCATATGGCAGTTCTATTTCCAGTTTTTAAGGAATCTCCACACTGTTCTCCATAGTGGCTGTACTAGTTTGCATTCCCATCAACAGTGTAAGAGGGTTCCGTTTTCTTCACACCCTCTCCAGCATTTATTGTTTGTAGACTTTTAGATAGCAGCCATCCTGACTGGCAATGGTACCTCATCGTGGTTTCGATTTGCATTTCTCTGATAATGAGTGATGTTGAGCATCTTTTCATGTGTTTGTTAGCCATCTGTATGTCTTCCTTGGAGAAATGTCTGTTTACTTCTTTGGCCCATTTTTTGATTGGGTCATTTATTTTTCTGGAATTGAGCTGGAGGAGTTGCTTGTATATTTTTGAGATTAATCCTTTGTCTGTTTCTTCATTTGTTATTATTTTCTCCCATTCTGAAGGCTGTCTTTTCACCTTGCTTATAGTTTCCTTTGTTGTGCAAAAGCTTTTGAGTTTCATTAGGTCCCATTTGTTTGCTTTTGCTTTTATTTCCAATATTCTGGGAGGTGGGTCATAGAGGACCCTGCTGTGATTTATGTTGGAGAGTGTTTTGCCTACGTTCTCCTCTAGGAGTTTTATAGTTTCTGGTCTTACATTTAGATCTTTAATCCATTTTGAGTTTATTTTTGTGTATGGTGTTAGAAAGTGTTCTAGTTTCATTCTTTTACAAATGGTTGACCAGTTTTCCCAGCACCACTTGTTAAAGAGGTTGTCTTTTTTCCACTGTATATTCTTGCCTCCTTTGTCAAAGATAAGGTGTCCATAGGTGTGTGGATTTATCTCTGGGCTTTCTATTTTGTTCCATTGATCTATATTTCTGTCTTTGTGCCAGTACCATACTGTCTTGATGACTGTGGCTTTGTAGTAGAGTCTGAAGTCAGGCAGGTTGATTCCTCCAGTTCCATTCTTCTTTCTCAAGATTACTTTGGCTATCGAGGTTTTTTTGTATTTCCATACAAATTGTGAAGTTATTTGTTCTAGTTCTCTGAAGAATACCATTGGTAGCTTGATAGGGATTGCATTGAATCTATAGATTGCTTTGGGTAGTATACTACCAGCAGCTCTATGCCAATAAAATGGACAACTTGGAAGAAATGGACAAATTCTTAGAAAAGCATAACTTTCCAAAACTGAACCAGGTATGAGATTAAATAGGTTATGATAGATATTTGATATTTATATATCTCTATATCTATGTATGTTTTGTCCATTTTTTCTACCTTCTGTCTATAGTATACACCATACAGTTCTCAATATTTTTTAAATGAAAGAATGAAGTGATTTTCAATTTTATAAAATTCAGGAAGCTATGGATTTAAAAACTTGCCCAAAATCAGTCAGCTTGAAAGTGGTGAACTAGATTCATAGTTGATGCTCAAAATATTCTGGATTTTTCCAGACCACTTCCCTATACACTGCCTCCCTATTATGTGGTCATTAGGTAAATAATAACTTCTTTATTGTCTTAATTATATAAAATCCATTTCATTTAAAGTATTTTACCTATCTTAAAATTATCAGATTCATTTTACATATCATTATTACTTCATTATAATTATCCCTTAGACATTTTAACCAGATAGCATATAATTTACTGTTCAGGAGACAAGTCAAATGAGTCAGTCATAAGCTTTCATTTGTCTCTAAAAACACTCTTATTCATACCAAAATATGTTTATGAATATACAATTGGCATCAATGCCCTGTATAAACAGAAAGATGGCTACTTTGATGCCTCACACCCTCTGTCCAAGGGGATATAGTCAAATGCATTATTCACTATATCACATCTTTGTTTCACTTAAAGTACTTTTTAACACCATGTAAACAGCTAAACTGACTACCATTGTTGAATTTGATTCTGTGGCTCAAAACAACTAGTGAGCAATTTTTCCGTGCCAACACTCAGCATCCCTCAGCATTTTAATTTTCATAGCAAAATCTAAAGTAGTTATTCACCTCTAATTGTATAAATTAGGAGATTCAGACTCAGAGAGATTAACTGATTTGCTCAAGGTTAAACAACTAAATTGTAGAATCAAATTAGAATCTAGTGAAATCCCTTGTGGACACATGAAAATATATGTGTATTTAAAAATAGTGATACATCAGAAACTGAACTCAGGTTCAGAAGACAGATGAATAATCATAAAGATGGCTTCAATATCTTATTTGCTACATTTTTAGACTCAGTTATTTTTACTATTTAAATTTTGCTCTAATGAAGAACTGTATTTACTTACTTTTTAATGTGTTTGTTCTTCTTGATAATTGTAACAGTGTTTTTGTTTGTTTTGTTTTGTTTCATAAGGCCAGGGTGACCTGACTAACTGGGAGATAGCCAGTATATTTTTGTATGCTTAGTTGGAAGAATATAAGTATACAAGTTTTGGATATATAAATAGCATCATTACCATATATTTTTAAAACATAACAGAGAAAGTATACTGATCTATGTGAGTTGAAACTGACCTATCATTGTACAGTAGAAGTTAAAAATCAGATTTTGGCACAGATTAATCAAAAGCTCAACTGATGACAGGACTCTGGACTCAATGAAAATCTATTCAGTTTTCAATTATGCCTAAGATTCATCCTGGAAGGTAGGAAATGTTTTAATGGACATTTTGTCTTAATAGGACTTTCCCCATCAAGATGTTTACAAATCCTTCATCTACTTAAAAGATATTTTAAAAATAATATACTGGAAGGAAATACAGAGGTTAACATTTAACTGAAAAATAGTATCTGATTTTTCAGATATCCCTAGTGTGTCCAGTCATTTGGACTTTAAGAAATCTGGAGGTAGATTTTGATCTGATACTTAATGTATCTACAACCTTGGCCAAGATTTGCTTGATAAGTGTCAATTTCCTCATGTGAAAATGCAGATTATTTTTAAAATCTATTTTACAAGACAGTTTTGAGAATTAGTAATTATGTATAGAGCTTAGCATAGTGCTTCACCCAGAATAGTAAGCAATCTAAATTTTATTTACTCTCATTAGTGTAGACATATGGTATCTGTAAATACTATTTAGTTCTACTGTATGTGTGTGTACATGTATGTCTGAGTTTTGTCAAATTCCTTACACAGGAGTTTCTCCTTTCGACGACTATTTAATATAATTGTTACCAAACTGAACTCGGGTTCACTCACCTGATACTCAGCAAAGCCAATCTATTGATACTGGGTTGTGGTGAAGGAAAATACAGCATTTATTGCAGGGCATGGAGAATGGGCAGCTGATACTCAACCTGGACTCCCTGATGGCTTCAAAGGAAAAGTTTTTAAAGGCAACACTAGGGGTTAGGGTTGTAGGGTACATGATCAGCTTGTGGACCATTTCCTGTTTGGTTGGCATTCAAAGTGATATTTCAGGAATCTTCGTCAACTTTCTGGTTTCAATCAGCCTGGGATCTACATGCTTATGCTCAGTATATAGTCACCATCCTCTACCTGGGTGGGGTTCTTACTTCCCACAGAGCAACTCAAATATATGCATTAGATTGTCATGTATATCCTTTCAGGAGGAACTAGAAGTCCTGTCATTCTATCACCGAATGGTTGTTTAAGCTACTATTACTTTTCTTAATTTACTGCTTTTCCTTTGTTTCTGCATTAATCACCTCTCTAATTGGTAACACTTGAGTCTGCTCTTTGGCACTTTCAAAAAGCCTAGAAGACTAATTTTTTTTTTTAAAAGCAAGAAATGGGGAACACGAAAGGGCTTGTGTACCTGGGAAGGCCCTACAGGGTCCTGCTCAGTTTCAACCCTTCCTTCTGATAATCCCCAATTCTAAGGGGAATAGGAGCAAGATAAGAAGGGGAATAAAGCTTTAGATAGAAAGGTAAATCTTAAACTCTTCAGGGAAACTCAGTTTTAGAAGGACTTGGTTTCATAATCAGTTTTTGCTGTCCAGCAAGCAACCTCAAGATTCCACTGGCAAGCAATAAGCACTGTATTGTTCATGTATCTGAGATTGCACTAGACACTCTGCTTATCTTGTCTGGATTTGCTTATACATCTGTGGTTAGCTGTCTCAGCTGGGGTAGACAGGGTGATTCAGTGATGCTCCACATGTGTCTTTTCCTCCAGTATAGAGGTTAGTAGGCTAAATGTTGCCTGCCACCTGTTTTTATAACTAAAACTTTATTGGCTCACAGACCTGCCCATTTGTTTACATACTGTATATAGTTGCTTTTTCACTAGAAAAGTAGTGTGAGGTAGTTGCCACAGAATTTTATGGTCTGTAAAACCCAAAATATTTATTATCTGTCCCTTTACAGAAAAAAATGTGCCTAAAAATTTTGTTTTAAAAGTCCAGCTCTGGCAGTTCTCCTGTAATGATAGAAAAGTGTGGGCACCAACTCATGTACCTATTTTGAGCCTCTGTGTCATATGTGCTAATATTCAATTAGCCAAAGCAAGCCATATGCTTGAATCCAGGGGTAAGGAGTAAAGAGTGGTAAAGATTGTGGAAACAGGAAGGGTCAAATGACTGAAGCCAATAATATATAATTTTCATAATTTCTTTTGAGGAATAGTCACATGTGTGGACCAGTTTAGAACTTGCTACTTTCTCTTCCAGCAACATTTTGAATACATCAAACTAATGATCTACCTCAGGGGTCAGCAAAATTTTTTCCATAAGGGCCTAGATTTTAAATATTTTGGGCTTTATTTGACATGTCCTTCACAACTACTCAAATCTGTCATCACATCAGGTGGCCATAGACAATATGCAAATAAATGAATGTGGCTGTGTTCCAACAAAACTTTATTCACAAAACAGACAGTAGTTTGCCTGTCCCCAGTCTACCACATATCAAAAATAAGAAAACTGGGGCACAAAATATTTAGACTTCTTATCTAGGATCACATACCTAAGTGATGATTAAACAAGATAAGGGCTATAATCCTACAGTGGCCAACCAAGAAGATGTTTTATTTTTTGGTTCCATACAAAGTTACAAGATTTGACTTGTTTAAAAATGTGTTAAAACTGGAAAATTTATATAAAAATCTGGATGTTCAGATTTTCTTAAATTGGATCATGTGGAAATACTGGACTCAAATTCTCATCATGCAACAATTGGTTGGAGCCAAGTAACCGCCAACTCAATAGATATATTGTCAGTTCGACTGTTTATTGAGACTCTGCATTTGGCCCAGTTCACTTGTTTACATTATTTTACTGATCCCTGGGTGCATACAAGTTTACTACCATGGGGCTTAGTACACAATCCTTTTAATTCCCCAGTCCTGGAATTTTTTTCCTCTTTACTTCATTTGGTCAAGTCACTCTGGCACAGTCAAGTTGTTAGGTTTTAAAACTTGTAAGAGATACTTTGTCTTTGAAGAAGTGTTTCCCTCCTCTATGGATTTCAGGGAATGATGAGACTTTCCAACATAATTAGTTTAAAATCCATAAAAATACTTTCAGTGAAGTATTTTATAATAAAATCTGTTTATTATAATTGAATGTATAATTTGCAACACCTACTGACATGATTTTAAACTTTGGACAGTCTTTAATAATGAATATTTCTTAGCACCTGAGCTAGAAATACTTGAAAAAGTGAACAAACAAGTGATTTAAGGGAAAATGCTCCCTGCACACAATCCTTGTTAAAATTTGACGGTCATTAAATGAATTTTAGAATTGAGAATTATTTGGTGCCACAACAGTTGATAGATTCATGGAGATTCTTTGTCTTCATTTGAAAACAGGTGAAAGAAAAGACATTCTTAGAAAATTCCACCTCATATACTGAAGTTTGACACATCTTTCTGATAATTATGAGCCTTTGCTCAAGGATTCAAATCAACCACTTGATTATGATTAAAGATACTTCATCTTACAAATTTACATCATCTAACAAACATCATCAACTAACAGCCCCAAAGTCTTATAGGGAAATGTATATTACACACTAAATGTCATGCCTGTGGAAAAGAGCAAGAGAAAAAACTGACATTAACTTTTACTACAATGCTATCTGAGCTTCCCTGGTAGCTCAGGTGGTAAAGAATCCACCTGCAATGCAGGAGACCCTGGTTTAGATCCCTGGGTTGGGAAGATCCCCTGGAGGAGGGCATGACAACCCACTCCAGTATTCTTGCCTGGAGAATCCCATGGACAGAGGAGCCTGGTGGGCTACAGCCCACAGGGTCACAAAGAGTTGGACATGACTGAATGACTAAGCACACAATGCTATTCAGTGTGCTAGGTGCTTTATAGACATTTATCCTCATTTAATCTATAAAATGACCCAGTGGCATGGGTGCTTTTATTATTCCCAGTTTATAGTGGGGGAAAGTTGAAGCTCAGAGTTCATATGTTACCTGCCTAAAATCATATAAAAGCTGGATTTTTTATAAAGGTCTGTCTGGCAGACAGATTCTGTGTAGTGAGCTCCCTGGGAATAGCATGGAAAACAACAGTACTGAATGTGTCTAGGAAGCAGGAATACTATAGAGTGTAATAATAGCTTTTTCCTTTGTGAGCTAGCTTGACCATATCAGAGCAAAGCTCCCTTAGGGCTAAAGGCAAGGATCAAAGATAAAATAATCTTTAAGCATTATAGTAGCTTTGTTTATCAAAAGGCATCTCTCTGTGACTATACGCAGAATGGGGCTAATGGCTGTTGTACTTATCCTGGCATTCAAAATGAAAAATTCCTGCTTTGGAAGGTTTGCTCACAGAAGTGTTCCTAATTTGCAGAATGCAAATAAAAGGCTTTCAAACATTTCATCAATCCATTTTGAGCTATTGTGACAATTTTTGTCAAGGATTTTGAATGAGTTTATTTGCCTGTGATTATTAAGGCTCTTGTAGAAGCGAAAAAAGTAATCTCTTTTTAAAAAAGAATTTAACTCATTAAGTTCTGTTCTGCCTAACCTGCATACTTGCATTGTTTGGTCCTCCCTTCAGAGAAAATTGATGCATACTTCCCTTGTCCTGTAAAACTACTGGCAATTTTGCCAAGAGAAAATTTCAAAGAATGCCTCTTGGTGTGGAAGAAAGTGAAATCTTACATGAAGATAAGTGGAAATAGTTTTCAAAAGAGCTATTTAAGTAGTTGAGTATAATCTGCAGCAGGGTCTTTATACAGTGTTGCAAGACTAATTGAGCATGAAGTTGCATGTGCAAAGCATCAAATGTTCAGAAAAGATTTCATGCCCAGACTGACATTCTGATCACCACCCTTTTTATTGTTGACATAAATGACCCAATCGGTAGACAAGTAACTTTACATACTTTTCCTGTTGCAGCAAACTCCTCAACATTTATAAGAACTGCTTTGTGAAAAATATGGAATGTCACATGATAGGCTAGCCATAATCAAATGGTGATGGTCAAATTCTTTATTTTTGACTTCCTATTTCTCTTTTTTTTTTCATTTATTTTTATTAGTTTGAGGCTAGTTACTTTACAATATTACTACAATATTCTGTCTCTATTATGCAGTGTTCATTTTTTTATAGTGTTCATTTTTAATATTTCTAAAACTTTTCTCCTGGCCTTCTCCTGGATGCTTTTACTACATTAATATTAGAATACTCAAGATTATGAAAGGCAATAAAAGCCTAAGTGAAATAAAGATTTTTATATATGAGTTCTCACACTGCCTAGTTGAAGCCATTCTAGAAAACTGATACAACTGGCTTGTGGAAAACTGGTTCATGCAACTTAAAACAGGAAGAAAACTCAATTCTTAATATACTGAAATTAGGATGCCCATTTTTACCTATGGGTATAATTAATAATGCAGAACTTCAGAAATGGTTATAAGAAGTTTCCATCTATAAAATAAGCCACTCTAGATATTTTGACCAGAAAGATTTTTAATATAGGGGATTTTTTGCTTATGAAATCGTTAGCCATTCTAAGTGAGCAAGATTTAGACTGGTAACTAATAACAACTCCAGAACAACACAGAATTGTCCCTCCATAGGAGATGCCATTTACACTACAACAGGCAACCACAGAAATTAAGAAGCCATTGTAAAAAGTGCTTTGTGAAAGTACCTATCACTCAAGCTATGATCTGGAAGTCAGAGAGCTACTGACAGAACTGCTGGATGCAGAACCACACAGGGCTCCCCAGATCTATACCGGCAAAATAGATATTTCATATATTAGTGTTTCTCCTAACATTTATGGAGAAGGAAATGGCAACCCACTCCAGTATTCTTGCCTGGAGAATCCCATGGAGGGAGCCTGGCGAGCTTCAGTCCATGGGGTCACAAGAGTTGGACACGACTTAGTGACTAAACCACCACCATCACCACCTAACATTTAATGCAATTATGAATGCAAGTGTTGGATGGATGCCACTGATGGAAACCTGAAACCTTAGCTGCAAAGGATTTTGGAAATGTAAACTTTATCTTGCCATAGCATCTGCCATTCAAAAGGATGGCCTAAGAGTTAAAATAGATACTGAATAAATCAGTGTACCATATCTGCTGTACCAAAGGGCCTGGAGGAAACCTTGTGACAAGTATTAATACTAGTTTTAAAAAGTAGATTTTAAAGAAATGAGTCAATACCCATAAATCATTTCAGTATAAAAATGATTTAAAGTCCATTTTCTGACACATTTATACCTATCCTAAATTGATTTATTTGAGTACTTGAGATTTCAAATAATATTTATTGTATACCTGCAGTATTTAAGGAATTGGGCAAGGGGAATAAGACATGGTCCCTGTCCTTGAAAAAGCACATTCTAACTTGGAATAGAAGAGCTAGGGACAATGACAATACAAAGTGACATATGTTAAATACTGAAAAAGTGCAAACTGTACTAGAGAGGACTCAAGGGAAGGTTTCAGGAAGGATGTAAGAGTTGAACTTGGCCTTACAGAATGAATAAGGTCAAACAAAAATCAAACGTTTAACTTTATAGCAATTTTCACTTTACAAAATATGTTTAGAATATTTTATCATTTTACTTTCCCAGAAATTATTTCATATACCTAGAGAAATGTTATCCATATTCCACAGATTTTTTTCCCCAAAATTTCAGGTTGACACCACACAGCTAGGAAGCAGCAGAAATAGAAAAATGCTGATTGATCATATCATATTGGCATTGTCAGAGGGATTTAGAAACACAGAAATTCCTACGTAGAGAATGAACGAAATAACACTGGAATAAAAGCTTAGAAACTGCAAGAAATTGTGTTTGACTGGATTGCAAAGAAAATGTAGAGACGAGAGAACAAAGGTAAATTAGGACCAGACAGTAGGTAAGTTTAGTATGAGACTAAAGCAATAGGCATCTAATTAAATTTTTAGAAAAACATGATTACTGCACTGATTTGTAGAATTGAAATGCAGTGTGAAAGAGACTAGAGACTGAAATGGAGGAAATAAGGATCTCATAATTGCCTAGATGAGAGTAATGAGGGTATAAATTAGTTTGGTATGACTATGAATCAAGACCTCTCTTTCCAGCAATATGATTAACTACCTATTTGGACACAGATTTTCAACAATCTCAAAAATGCAGAAATGATGGATCAAATCTAATAAACATCTTTCCAAATCAATACACAGCTGAGCTCATAGGAAAGGAAGGAAAATTCCCAGGGATTAAAACTAAAGAGAGCTGGAAAACAAAATGGTACACTGAAGCTAAGCCTACTAGAGCCCTAGAAGTATTTGCCAATCTCCTTAAATAAGAGGCTTGTATTTTAATAATCCACCACCTAGGCATAGGTGACATAGCCATGGGCCAATACAAGGTATAGAGAGTTTCAACAGAACTTCCTCACATTCAAAAAACCTGACATAACTAAGTACTCCATAAATGGGTAGACTGGAGGAAAAAAATCCACCTGATAGCAAAGGAAACAATTGGGAAAATAGGTATGGCTCTGAGTAGAGTATCTTATAACAGGCTTGACTATGTCTCTATCTAGTCTTCTGGTTTTAATGTATAATAGTTGAGTCATCTAAAAAAATATAAAGTGAGAAATTAATCTAATCCCCAGTTGGTAGGCAACTAATGTTTTCTCTCAGAACATAGTACACATTTACAGAAAAATGGACCCTCAAACCAGGCTTTCCAGGATTTTTCAGATAAAGTTACAATAATATTAAATTCACAGTTCCAAATCCTATGTATTTTGACCAGGTAGGACATCTCATGTATAGTGGCAGCAGTGGAGGCAGTAGTGGCAGTATGATTTTTCATTCTGCCTAAATTCACACACACACAGAGCAAAAGGCTAAAAACAGTAACCCATAGACAGCAAATCCAGGGACTAAGGTATCACATCAAAGCCCAGGATATGACTTATTAGAACCAAATCATTTAGAACAGAAAGGCCCATGGATAAATAGCAGCTGTATTTGAATAATGATGTTCTGTGGGAGGAAATAAAAGGACGTTTGTTGATCTCAGGAGTTGGAAAACACAGCAATCAGTAAAAATGCTCACTCTCAAAAGGAGCCTTCTCCATTCAAGGTGGAGCACTCTGAAGGCAGTGATGAGAGCAGATAAAACTGGAAAGAGCTTCAGAAGTCTCCGGTTTGCCAATGAATATAAAGAAAGGGTGCTGCTAGGGTATCCTGAAACCTCATGGTCTGGAAATATCCCATGAAAGAAAATTGTAATCCTTACTGAAACTAAACTGCTGAGAGCAGAACACAAATGTATTGGGGTAAAAACACTTGGAATAAAGAGAAAAAATTCAGATGCTAATGAAGGAAATGACTAAAAGCACAGGTAAAATATAGTACTAAAGACGTGCATGCAGTGGGAATGCATAGTTTTTATTATTTTATAATAAATTAGAAGTACTAGGGCAATGAAGCTAAAAAATACTATCGTGGCCCATACAAGTACAGGAAACTTCATCTTAATGCATGACAAGAGAAAGAGGGTGCTTGAAATCCATACTAAGACATGAAAAAAAAAGATAGTGATCTAAAATAACATATTACATAAGATTATGACATAGCAGAAAACTATATTTGGCAACAAAGCAAACAAAAATCCTAATTTATTATTTCAAAGCAAAGCTAAATGTAATTATAGAAAAGATTAGTTACAGCAGAACAAATGAACACAGAACACAAATGAAAGGAAAATAAATGAAATAGATTGATTTCTGGAGCTGACAGAACTCAGGTAATAATTATAAATAGGAAAAAGTTATAAATTGAGAAAAACTGTAAGAAAAATAAAGGTGGACAGGTGGAGTTAAAGGAAGGGAACTAGGAAATAGAAAGTAAAAGCAATGACAAATCAAATATATATTAAGAAATAGTTTTAATAATTTTAGAAAAAGTGATAAATTGTGAAAACAAAGGAAATGCAGATATAAAAAAGAGGGCTAGAAGAATAAAACCACAATAGAACACTATACATATATGAAAAACTATAATCAATATTTTTCTGAAATTAAAGACTATTTGAAAGTTGAAAGTACCTTAGAAAAATCATGCCACATGGTCAATATGAAGATATATTTTAGCAAAAGCTCACATATTAAAAAAAATGGGATACAGGTAAAAATACCAAGGAAAAGAGTTTTAGAAACCAGCACAGTTTACAATAATCAAGGCATGGAAACAACCTAAAAGTGCATTGGCAGATAAATGGATAAGGAAGACGTGGTACATATATATGCAATGGAATATTATTCAGCCCAGAAATAATGCCATTTGCAGCAACATGGATGGACCTAGAGATTATCATACTAAGTGAAGTCAGACAGAGAAAGACAAATATTATATGATATTGCTTATATGTGGAATCTAAAAAAAAAAAATGGTACAAATGAACTTATTTACAAAAACAGAAACAGATTAAGACTTAGAAAACAAACTTACAGTCATCCAAAGAGAAAGGTGGGGGAAATAAATTGGGAGTTTGTGTTGACATATACACACTACTATACAGTGGAAACAGTGTCAGACTTTATTTTTTGGGGCTCCAAAATCACTGCAGATGGTGATTGCAGCCATGAAATTAAAAGACGCTTACTCCTTGGAAGGAAAGTTATGACCAATCTAGATAGCATATTAAAAAGCAAAGACATTACTTTGCCAACAAAGGTCTGTCTGGTCAAGGCTATGGTTTTTCCAGTGGTCATGTATGGATGTGAGTTGGACTGTGAAGAAAGCTGAGCACCGAAAAATTGATGCTTTTGAACTGTGGTGTTGGAGAAGACTCTTGAGAGTCCCTTGGACTGCAAGGAGATCCAACCAGTCCATCCTAAAGGAGATCAGTCCTGGGTGTTCATTGGAAGGACTGATGCTGAAGCTGAAACTTCAATACTTCGGCCACCTAATGCAAAGAGTTGACTCGTTGGAAAAGACCTTGATGCTGGGAGGAATTGCGGGCAGGAGTAGAAGGGGATGACAGAGGATGAGATGGCTGGATGGCATCACCGACACAATGGGCATGAGTTTGAGTAAAGTCTGGGAGTTGGTGATGGACAGGGAGGCCTGGCATGCTGCGATTCATGGGGTCGCAAAGAGTCCAACACGACTGAGCAAATGAACTGAACTGATACTTAAAAGAGATGACCAATAAGGATTTACTGTATAGCACAGTGAACTCAGCTCAATAGTTTGTAATAGCCAATAAAGGAAAAGAACTCAAAAAAGAATAGATATACGTATAACTGAATCACTTTGTTCTACACCTGAAACTAATATTGTAAATCAATGATAGACTAATATGAAATAAAAATTTAAAAACTAGCATCAGAATTGTTGAATGCAGCGTTTTAAGCCAGACCTTCCAAAAGTAATTTAGGAAACTCAAAGAACATGAGGAATACAAAGATTGCAAATTATTTTGAACCAGCAATATTCAGGGCATACCGTACATAATGCACTCTTCCTGAATAATCACCTGAGGAATGAGCTTCAGACTATCAAGGAAATATTGAAATGCTTGTGAGCATTAAATGTATTTAACTACATCACTGAAAAGAGATGATGGGAATAAGGATGAATGATTATATGTAAATAATATGGGTTCTAATTATATATTGCAACTATCAAAAATCATGGTGAGAAGAAGGAAAGTCAATGGCAAGTAGAATAAGCTGGTTGATTGCTATATATTTTTTATTGGGAGTATAAGGATATAGATTAATTTAGATAATTGGGGAAAGAAAAAGAAAAGATTTGTAGCTATTTTCAGTAATGCTTACAGTAAGAAACTAACAAAAAATACCTTAAATGAAAGAGTTTAAAGATAGTAAGAATATAATGGCAATTAATAAAAACTAAAATCTTCATAAATAGCAACATTAGAATAAGAGAGAAAGATCTCATAGGAAAAAAAACAAACTTTAGATACAGTTTGAAAGAGAACAGAATTATCACTATATTATGCATAATACAGTCATGACTCATAGATTAAAAATATTTTACTAACAGATTAATTGAATGCAAATCTGTTTAACCTATGCTTTATACAAAGAAACATCTAACATAAAAAGACTCAAAAGGTTAAAAAGGGTATTGATTTTCATACTAAACAAGCAAATAAAGAGAACAAGAGTCAAGGTCGAATTCAGATTAAAAAGCATTAACACAAAGAAAGATTGTATAATGCTCAATCTATTGTTCAGTCTACAATTCATAATGATGCAATCAATGTTGTAAATATCTCTAGTATCCTGGATTATAAAGAATATCTTAAGTAAACAAAACATTTATGAAAACTGACTTCATACTTGGTTGTTTTGAAATATCTCAATTTCAAAAAAGGGAAATACTAGACATAATTCTCTACAGTATGATAAAATTAAAAGTTAAACACATTTTAAAAGTTTTCCATGTGAATTAAAAAAATAAAACATTACTGAGAAACCTTAGATCAAAGTAGAAATATGAAACAAAGATCTTATATTTGTTTCTTATACAGAATAATGGAATACAGCAAAAGCAGTTATCAGAGGAAAATTACCAAATACCTCTACCAACAAAATTGAAAAATCAAAACAGATGAACTACACAAAGAAATCCAGATGCTGCAATGAATTTTGGGGTGCACGTGTCTCTTTCAGATCTGGTTTCCTCAGTGTGTATGCCCAGAAGTGGGACTGCTGCTCGGGCCTGGTGCACTGGGAAGACCCAGAGGAATCAGGTGGAGAGGGAGGTGGGAGGGGGCATCAGGATGGGGAATACATGTAAATCCATGGCTGATTCATGTCAATGTATGACAAAAACCACTACAATATTGTAAAGTAATTAGTCTCCAACTAATAAAAATAAATGGAAAAAAAAAGAAAAAGAAATCCAGTTCTGTGAAACATACCATTCGTAGTTTGATAGGGATTGCATTGAATCTATAGATTGCTTTGGGTAGTACAGCCATTTTGACAATATTGATTCTTCCAATCCATGAACACGGTATATTTCTCCATCTGTTTGTGTCCTCTTTGATTTCTTTCATCAGTGTTTTACAGTTTTCTATGTATAGGTCTTTTGTTTCTTTAGGTAGATATACTCCTAAGTAGTTTATTCTTTTTGTTGCAATGGTGAATGGTATTGTTTCCTTCAATGCAATCCCTATCAAACTACCAACGGTATTTTTCACAGAACTAGAACAAATAATTTCACAATTTGTATAGAAATACAAAAAACCTCAAATAGCCAAAGTAACCTTGAGAAAGAAGAATGGAACTGGATGAATCAACCTGCCTGACTTCAGACTATACTACAAAGCCACAGTCATCAAGACAGTATGGTACTGGCACAAAGACAGAAATATAGATCAATGGAACAGAATAGAAAGCCCAGAGATAAATCCACGAACCTATGGTCACCTTATCTTTGACAAAGGAGGCAAGGATATACAATGGAAAAAAGACAACCTCTTTAACAAGTGGTCCTGGGAAAACTGGTCAACCACCTGTAAAAGAATGAAACTAGAACACTTTCTAACACCATACACAAAAATAAACTCAAAATGGATTAAAGATCTAAATGTAAGACCAGAAACTGTAAAACTCCTAGAGGAGAACATAGGCAAAACACCCTCTGACATAAACCACAGCAGGATCCTCTATGACCCACATCCCAGAATTTTAGAAACAAAAGCAAAAATAAGCAAATGGGACCTAATGAAACTTAAAAGCTTTTGCACAACAAAGGAAACTATAAGCAAGGTGAAAAGACAGCCCTCAGATTGGGAGAAAATAATAGCAAACGAAGCAACAGACAAAGGATTAATCTCAAAAATATACAAGCAACTCCTCCAGCTCAATTCCAGGAAAATAAATGACCCAATCAAAAAATGGGCCAAAGAACTAAACAGACATTTCTCCAAGGAAGACATACAGATGGCTAACAAACACATGAAAAGATGTTCAACATCACTCATTATCAGAGAAATGCAAATCAAAACCACAATGAGGTACCATTACACGCCAGTCAGGATGGCTGCTATCCAAAAGTCTACAAGCAATAAATGCTGGAGAGGGTATCGAGAAAAGGGAACCCTCTTACACTGTTGGAGGCAATGCAAATTAGTACAGCCACTATGGAAAACAGTGTGGAGATTCCTTAAAAAACTGGAAATAGAACTGCCATATGACCCAGCAATCCCACTTCTGGGCATACACACCAAGGAAACCAGATTTGAAAGAGACACATGCACCCCAATGTTCATCGCAGCACTGTTTATAATAGCCAGGACATGGAAGCAACCTAGATACCCATCAGCAGACAAATGGATGAGGAAGCTGTGGTACATATACACCATGGAATATTACTCAGCCATTAAAAAGAATTCATTTGAATCAGTTCTAATGAGATGGATGAAACTGGAGCCCATTATAGAGAGCGAAGTAAGCCAGAAAGATAAAGGCCATTACAGTACACTAACACATATATATGGAATTTAGAAAGATGGTAACAATAACCCTATATGCAAAACAGAAAAAGAGACACAGATGTATAGAACAGACTTGTGGACTCTGTGGGAGAAGGCGAGGGTGGGATGTTTCAAGAGAACAGCATTGAAACATGTATATTATCTAGGATGAAACAGATCACCAGCCCAGGTTGGGTGCATGAGACAAGTGCTCAGGCCTGGTGCACTGGGAAGACCCAGAGGGATCGGGTGGAAAGGGAGGTCGGAGTGGGGACCGGGATGGGGAATACATGTAAATCCAAGGCTAATTCATGTCAATGTATGACAAAAACCACTGCAATGTTGTAAAGTAATTAGCCTCCAACTAATAAAAATAAGTGGAAAAAATAAATAAATCAATAAACAAAAAGAAATCCAGATGCGCCCCTGGTGGCTGGCTCAGTGGTAAAGAGTCCACCTACAATGCAGGAGACACGGATTTGATGTCTGATCACTGAGAATACCACATGCCACGGAGCAACTAAGCCCATGCGCCACAACTACTGAACCTGTGCTCTAGAGCCTAGGAGCCGCAACTGCTGAGCCCATGTGCTGCAACTACTGAAGCCCGCATGCCCTACAGCCCATGTTCTGCAACAAGAAAAGTGACTGCAGTGAGAAGCCCATGTACTGCAAATAAAGAGTAGCCCTTGCTTACCACAAATAGAGTAAAGCCCACACAGCAACAAAGACCTAGCACCCCCAAAATTAATAAAAATATTAAAAATGAAATCCATATTTAAAAATAAAGAAAAACTAGGAAATAAAATTAGACATTAATGAACTAGAAAATAGAAAATTATAAAAATGAGAAATGAACTACAAAGCTGGTCCACTGGAAAATGTTTTCTTATAACCCAATGGAAACAAGAAAGAAACCACAAATGTGCATAATCAGAAATGAAGTGGAAAATAACCAATTGTTTCAAAGGAAACTATTTTGTACAAATAAGTGCAATTCAATTTTAAAATCTGGAAACATAAATAATTCCCTACAAATTATAGTTTACAAAATTTGACTGCATTCAAACTAAAAATACTATTTCCCATAGAAGAAAACAGAGATAGTTGTAAGAAATTCACTAGCAAAAAAACACTATATATAGTGGTTCCTTTGCTTCCCAAGGGAATTGTACAAAACCTTGAAAGATCTATTAACTCCAATGTTTCTAAAACAATTACAAAGCACATGCAAATCTCCAAATTATTTTCATATGGCAAGTATAAGATTGACATCCAAATGAAATCTATAGTTCAGTGTCACTTATAAATACTTAATGCAAAAATCTTACATAAAACATTAACAGAATCCAGCAGCACATTAAAAATAACACATTTGGGATCATGTAACTAATTGTGTTTTATTTGAGAATGCAATGGTGGTTCAACATAAAGAACAAATAAGCAAAACCATCATATTAAGAGAACTAGGAAAAAAATCTTTGAGACCCTTAAAAGGCATTACACTAAATTCATCAATTATTCATTAAAAAAAAACAAAAAACACTAGAAAGGAATCTATGGATGTTTTCATGCAATCCTCGGTCCCCAAACCAGCATGTTTCTCAAGAAGTAAATTTCACAGACTTCCCTACAAAAGCATGCTCACTGTCTCCAGTACTGCTTACATTGTATTATACCTGTTAGTCAGTACACCTGGGTAAGAGAACACAATTGAACGTATAAATCTAGAAGAGGTAAGACTGTTTACAGGTATGATTATAAAACTGAAAAACCAAAAGAAAGACAATTATAAATAAAATAATTTAGTAAAGTACCAAAATATAAAATTAAGACATAGAACACAATAAACTTCATATATAAATCAAGAGTAAAAAGATCTATTCAACAAAAATTATAAGACATTGATGAAATAAGTTGAAGAAGACACAAATAAATGGAAATACATCCTTTATTCATGGATCAGAAAAATTAATTGTTAAAATGTCCATACTACCCAAATCAGTCTATCAATATTCCAATATTCTTTTTCATGGACAGAAAAAAAACTCCTAAAGTTTGTACGGAATTACAGAAAACTTCAAATAACAACAATGTTGAAAAAGAACAAAGCTATAGGACTCACACTTCTGGATTTCAAACTATAGTACAAATCTAATTAAACCAGCATGTACTAGCATAAAAACAGACACATAGATCAATGGAACAGAATTGAGGGCCCAGAAATAAACCCTCACATACATAACCAATTAATATTTGACAAATGAGCCAAGAATACTTAATGGGGAAAGAGTCTCTTCAATAAAAAGTGTTGTGAAAACTGGATATTAACATGCAAAATATTGAAATTGGACATTTATCTTACACCATTCACAAAAATTAAGTCAAAACAGATTAGGGACATACATTTAAGACTTGAAATCATAACACTCCTAGAAGAAAACAAGGAAAAACCTCCTTGACAGTCTTGGCAATGATTTTTTTCTTTATATGACACCCAAAGTGCAAGCAACAAGAGCGAAAATATCAGTAAATAAAAGTATATCAAACTAAAAAGCTTCTGCATGGCAGAAGAAAAACAAAATGAAACGGTGGAAGGTATTTCCAAACCATATATCCGATAAGGAATTCATATCCAAAATTTATAAGGAACTCATAACTCAATAGCAAAAATATGTCAATTAAAAATGAATGGTCAGAGAACTTGAGTAGATATTTCTCCAAAGAAGACAAATAAATGGAAAGTACATGAAAAAGTGCTTAACATTACTAATCAGAGAAATATAAATCAAAACCATGATGAGCTATCACCTCACACCTGTAGAATGGCTACTATGAAAAATACAAGTAACAAGTGTTAGTGAGAATGTGGAGAAAAGGGGACTTTTGTGCTTTGTCACTGAGAATGCAAACTGATACAGTCATGCGAAAAACAGTATGGAGCTTCCTCAAAAAAATAAAAATAGAACGACCTTAAGAACTAGTATTAGGCTATACCCTGAAGGCCTGCAAACATTGTAATTACCCAATCTCAATAACACATTAATAACTGGAGACATACATCTTTTGTTACCTGAAAGTCATTGACCACAGACATATTGATACATTATTAGTAGTGATACAATTAACATCACTGTGGAAAGTTGTTAGAGCTTAAAATTAGCAAGCATTCATTATACAACATATGAGTGTTGTTATCATTCACATCTTGCTCCATTAAGGTTTTTGTTTCAACCTTGTATTATAAATGTAAAATTTTCAAAAATGATGCATCATGAAATTTTGAGTAAAGAAAAATTTTTTGGTGAATTTTATGCAGATACTTTGATTCTTCAAGTGACATATATACCAGTGTTACTTGAAGATGTGACAGATACACAGAAGATGATGGTTCTTCAAAGTATAGTTCATACTTAGACAGTGTGACTATTAGACCAACAAAAAGAAAAAAAATCTTAGTGATTGATTCTGATATAGGAAATGAAAATGAAACTCTCGGTGGTGGAGAATGCTCCTTTCCTTCTACAGAAGGGTGGATTAAAGACATAATTTCATGATAATTGGAAGACTTTAGGTGTGTCAGGTGTAACGACTGATTGGAATTACCTGCAAGTGTTAGTGAAATAACACAATTAATTTTTGGTCAGCCAAAATAAAAATCACTGGCCACAGGTGTTAGTTTCTGCAAAATTCCCTCAGTCAATAAGGGGGAAATAAAGAGACTGGAGTGGGGTTGCTGCTTTTAAACTGGAAAAAGACTCCAAGCTGAACAGGATATCATCAATATAATGGAAAAGAAAGTCATCTCTCATAGTAGTCAGCTGTCACAGGGTGCCACGTGCTAGATAACAGTCACCGCAGGATTACCCTAGCAACTTTTCATTTCTCCTCATTTTCTGACATCTCAGCACTCATAGGAGTTTCTTCAGCATCTTGGCTAGTTCGCCAATTATTGGGCTGTACCTAGCAAGCCTGTAAGCCTTATAATTGTCCAGCCTCAAGAACAAAGAGCCTAGAGACAGTGACAGAGGCATCAACAGATTATTGGATAGAGGATCTTACTCATTTGAAGCATAAATTTGTGGAGCAACACCCTACAATGTAGGCAGGTAGGCAGGCCAAGGCAGCCACCTTTGCTACTGTGGGGGGGAGGGGAGAAGGAGGCTACAATTTATAGGGATAATTAATGTCAGATTGGCTTATCAGTTACCCAGGAAACCAGCAACTGGGACCCATCTCTCATAGCCTCTTAGTTTAAGAAGCATCATGTGAGCAGGTGTTTTCCTTTACTAAACTAGTAGGTGGAGTCATTCTGGCCTAAAGATTAGAATAATCAATAGTTGAGGCAGAGGATAAGCATATTCATGTGATCAGGGTTCAGGTAAAGCAGGGTCTGGTCAAGCAGGAGATGTACAAAGAGCAAGAGAACAGCCATGAGTTCCCTGACCATACATCCAGGAATCCTGCTTTTGGGTATATATCCAAAGGGAAAGAAGTCACTATGTTGAAGAGATATACACACCTTTGTGTTCATAGGAGCATTATTTACAATAGCCAAGACATGAAACCATTCTAAGTGTCCATGGATAGATTAATGTATAGAGAAGTTGTGGTGTGTGTGTGTGTTTTGTTATTGTTTAGTTGCTAAGTGGTGTCCGATTTTTTGCAACCCCATGGAGTGTAGCCCTCCTAGTCTCCTCTGTCCAGTTCAGTTCAGTTCAGTTCAGTTGCTCAGTCATGTCCGACTCTTTGTGACCCCATGAACTGCAGCACACCAGGCCTCCCTGTCCATCACCAACTCCCAGAGCCTACTCAAACTCATGTCCATTGAGTCAGTGATGCCATCCAACCATCTCATCCTCTGTCATCCCCTTCTCCTCCTGCCTTCAATCTTTCCCAGCATCACTTTCATTTAAAGTGAGTCAGTTCTTCACATCAAATGGCCAAAATATTGGAGTTTCAGCTTCAGCATCAGTCCTTCCAATGAACACCCAGGACTGATTCCTTTAGGATGGACTGGTTGGATCTCCTTGTTGTCCAAGGGACTCTCATGAGTCTTCTCCAACACCACAGTTCAAAAGCATCAATTCTTTGGCACTCAACTTTCTTGATAGTCCAACTCTCACATCCAAACATGACTACAGGAAAAAACATAGCTTTGACTAGACAGACTATGTTGGCAAAGTAATGTCTCTGCTTCTCAATATGCTCTCTAGGTTGGACATAACTTTTCTTCCAAACAGTAAGCATCTTTTTATTTCATGGCTACAGTCACCATCTGCAGTGATTTTGGAGTCTTAAAAAATAAAGTCTGTCACTGTTTCCATTGTTTCCCAATATTTGCCATGAAAAGATGGGACCAGATGCCATGATCTTAGTTTTCTGAAGGTTAAGTTTTAAGCCAACATTTTCATTCTCCTCTTTCACTTTCATCAAGAGGCTCTTTAGTTCTTCTATGCTTTCTGGCCATAAGGGTGGTGTCATCTGCATATCTGAGGTTATTGATATTTCTCTTGGTAATCCTGATTCCAGCTTGTGATTCATCCAGTCTGGCATTTTGCATGATGTACTCTGCATATAAGTTAAATAAGCAGGGTGACAATATACAGCCTTGACATACTCCTTTCCCTATTTGGAACCAGTCTGTTGTTCCATGTCCAGTTCTAACTGTTGCTTCTTGACCTGCATACAAATTTCTCAGGAGGCAGATCAGGTGGTCTGGTATTCCCATCTCTTTAAGAATTTTCCACAGTTTGTTGTGATCCACAGTCAAAGGCTTTGGCATAGTCAATAAAGCAGAAATAGATGTTTTTCTGGAACTTTCTTGCTTTATCTATGATCCAACAGATGTTGGCAATTTGATCTCTGGATCCTCTGCCTTTTCTAAATCCAGCTTGAACATCTGAAAGTTCATGTTTCACATACTGTTGAAGCCTGGCATGGAGAATTTTGAGCATTACTTTGCTAGTGTGTGAAATGAGTGCAGTTTTGTGGTAGTTTGAACATTCTTTGGCATTGACTTTCTTTGGGATTGGAATGAAAACTGACCTTTTTCTAGTCCTGTGGCCACTGCTGAGTTTTCCAAATTTGCTGGCATATTGAGTGCAGCACTTTAACAGCATCATCTGTTAGGATTTGAAATAGCTCAACTTTAATTCCATCACCTTCACTAGCTTTGTTGGTGGTGATGCTTCCTAAGGCCCACTTGACTTCACATTCCAGGATGTCTGGTTCTAGGTGAGTGATCGCACCATTGTGGTTGTCTGGGTCATGAAGATTTTTTTGTATAGTTCTTCTGTGTATTGTTGCCACCTCTTCTTAATATCTTCTGCTTCTGTTAGGTTCATACAATTTCTGTTCTTTATTGTGTCCATCTTTGCATGAAATGTTCCCTTGGTATCTCTAATTATTTTTGAAGAAATATCTATTCTTTCCCATTCTTTTGTTTTCCTCTATTTCTTTTCATTGATCACTGAGGAAGGCTTTCTTATCTCTCCTTGCTATTCTTTGGAACTCTGCATTCCAATGGGTATATCTTTCCTTTTCTCCTTTTGCTTTTTGCTTCTCTTCTTTTCACAGCTATTTGTAAGGCCTCCTCAGACAGCCATTTTGCCTTTTTGCATTTCTTTTTCTTGGAGATGGTCTTGATCACTGCCTCCTGTACAATGTCACGAACTCCATCCATAGTTCATCAGGCACTCTATCAGATCTAATCCCTTGAATTTATTTGTCACTTCCACTGTATAATCATATGGGATTTTATTTAGGTCATACCTGAATGGTCTAGTGGTTTTCCCTACTTTCTTCAATTTAAGCCTGATTTTGGCAATATGGAATTCAGGATGTGAACCACAGTCAGCTCCTGGTCTTGTTTTTGCTAACTGTATAGAGCTTCTCCATCTTTGGCTGCAAAGAATATAATCAATCTGATTTCGGTGTTGACCATCTGGTGATGTCCATGTGTAGAGTCTTCTCTTGTGTTGTTGGAAGAGGGTGTTTGCTATGACCAGTGAGTTCTCTTGGCAAAACTCTATTAGCCTTTGCCCTGCTTCATTCTGTATTCCAAGGCCAAATTTGCCTGTTACTCCAGGTATTTCTTGACTTCCTACTTTTGCATTCCAGTCCCCTATAATGAAAAGGACATCTTTTGGGGGTGTTAGTTCTAGAAGGTCTTGTAGGTCTTCATAGAACCATTCAACTTCAGCTTCTTCAGCATTACTGGTGGGGCATAGACTTGGATTACCATGATATTGAATGGTTTGCCTTGGAAATGAACAGAGATCATTCTGTCATTTTTGAGATTGCATCCAAGTACTGCATTTTGGACTCTTGTTGACTATGATGGCTACTCCATTTCTTCTAAGGGATTCTTGCCCACAGTAGTAGATATAATGGTCATCTGAGTTAAATTCACCCATTCCAGTCCATTTTAGTTTGCCAATTCCTAAAATGTCAATATTCACTCTTACCATTTCCTGTTCAACCACTTCCAATTTGCCTTGATTCATGGACCTAACATTCCAGGTTTTTATGCAGTATTGCTCTTTACAGCATTGGACTTTACTTCATCACCAGTCACATCCACAACTAAGTGTTGTTTTTCGCTTTGCATCCATCTCTTCATTCTTTCTGGAGTTATTTCTCCACTGATCTCCAGTAACATATTGGGCACCTACCAACCTGGGGAGTTCATCTTTCAGTGTCCTATCTTTTTGCCTTTTCATACTGTTCATGGGTTCTCAAGGCAAGAATACTGAAGTGGTTTGCCATGCCATTTTTCCAGTGGACCTACGTTTTGTCAGAACTCTCCACCATGACCCCTCCATCTTGGGTGGCCCTACATGGCATGACTCATAGTTTCATTGAGTTAGACAAGGTGTGGTCCATGTGATCAATCTGATTAGTTTTATGGTTTTCATTCTGTTGGCCCTCTGAGGACAAAAAGCTTATGAGCTTCCTGATTGGAGAGACTGACTGAGGGGGGAACTGCGTCTTATTCTGATGGCGGGGCCATGCTCAGTAAATCTTTAATCCAATTTTCTGTTGATGGGCGGGACTGTGTTCCCTCCCTGTTGTTTGACCTGAGGCAAAAACTATGGTGGAGGTAATGAAGATAATGGTGACCCGGTTCAAAAGATCCCATGCAGGCACTGCTGCACTTGGTGTACCCAACCTTGCAGCAGGCCACTGCTGACCATGCCTTCAGCCAGAGTCTCCTGGACACTCACAGGCAAGTCTGGCTCAGTCTCTTGTGGGGTCACTGCTCCTTTCTCCCTGGTCACAGTGTGCACAAGGTTTTATTTGTGCCCTCCAAGAGTGTGTTGGTATATTATTCAGCCATAAAAAAGAAGGAAATCCTGCATTCAGGACAGCATGATTGGACTTTGAATGTATTAAGTGAAATAAGCTGGACAGAGAAAGATGAATATGTATGATTTCACTTATATATGTACTCAAACCAAAAAAAGAAAAAGAAAAAGAGAAAAATAGATCAGATTTGTGGTTACCAGAGGTGGGGGGTTGGGGAGGGAAATTGGATGAAGGTGGTCAAAAGGTACAAACTTCTAGGTATATGATACCTCAGTCCTGGGGATGTAATGTACAATATGGTGACTGTAGTTAACACTATAGTGGTATATTTGAAAGTTCCTAAGACAATATATCCTAAAAGTTCTTGTCACAAGGATATTAGATTATTGTGGTGATCATTTTACAATATATGTATTCTAAGTCATTATGCTATACACCTTATATTTATACAGTATTCTATTTCAATTATGTGTGCTGTGTGCTAAGACTCTTCAGTTGTGTAAAACTCTTTGTGACCCTATGGGCTGTAGCCCATCAGGCTCTTCTGTCCATGGGATTCTCCAGGCAAGAATACTGGAGTGGGTTGCCATGCCCTCCTTCAGGGGATCTTCCCAACTCAGAGATCAAACTTGTGTTTGTCTCTTACATCTCCTGCATTGCCAGGCAGGTTCTTTACCACTAGAGTCACCTGGGAAGCCTCAATCTCAATCATATCTCAATAAAACTGGGTAAAAATTAAATGTCCTCCAACAGGAGAAGATTTTGACTGTAATTGTGCAATTGTGACTGTATTCATGCAATGGAATACTATGCACAGTATAAATGAATGTTACTCTACTACACCCATCAATACAGATAAATGTCAAATATATTAAAAGTAAATTGCATAATAATACATATAATTCCATTTAAATAAAATTTTAAGACATTTAGGTCAATATTATAATATTATTTTGAAATATGTATGGTACAGTATAAAAATGAGTATTAAAGATAAATACAAAATTCACGATAAGTGTTTTCCTGGAAGAAAGAGGAACAATAATTGTGGGGAAATGGAAATGTGAACAAAGAACATGTATTTTGTAATGTATTAGGTATTAAACCATTTGGTTGGAACTCAGACACTCATTATATTATTCTTTATATATTTTTGTAGGTAGAAAATATTACAGAATATACTGGTTTAAGGAAATGTAAATTGTGAGACATAACAAAAGGGAGAGGATTAAGGGTAGGCTGTTGAATATAACCAGGTCATTGATTGATCTTTCAGAGTGAAATTTCTATAGAATGATAGGGCCATATGCCACATTGAAAAGAGTGAAGGAATGACTCCAAGGTAAGAAAGTAAAAGCACTGAATACATTTTAGTTTTTCTAGAAGTTTGCTCTAGTCAGGAAAATTGAGGCAGGGATTTTTGATACTGGATCACAGATCTAGGCTAAGGAGAAAAAGAAAGTTAACTTTTGCATACAAAAGTTCAAATCCTAGTAGTGATAGTTGCTGGGACCAGTGTACATGTGTGTGTTAGTCACTCAGTCATGTCCAATTCTTTGCAACCCCATGGACTGTAGCCCACGAGGCTCCTCTGTCCATGGAATTCTCCAGGCAAGAATATTGGAGTGGATTGCCATGCCCTTCTCCAGGGGATCTTCTCAACCCAGGGATCAAACCCAGGTCTCTGGACCAGACAGTGGATCGATTCCTTACAGAAGTAGACTTGCCTTGCAAAGGAATAGAGATTCTACTCTGAAACTCCACTAAGTGTAAAGGGAAAGTAATGATCCAGAGATTGTGGTTGTCAAACATTTCATATAAAAAGAAATTCTCTGGGTAATGAAGGGATCAAATTCCAAGCAGTAAATCAATAACACTGATTATACATTGAAAACATGATTATTGTATACACACAAATGTATATACAAGCAGGTTATAATATCATGGATTTAATGGTTTCTCTAAATGATAAAGATACTCTGTAACACAACCATGTAAATATTTTCCCTCTAGCACAAGCATAAAGGGTATTTCTCTGTTAGATAACTTGGTTTGGACAAAATCATATGTTAGTGTTTAAGTTCGCTGTGATATTTTTGTCACTGTGCAACGTCGGTGAATTAGTTTCATGCATTCTTTTATTTTATTTTTTTTCCATTTACTTTTATTAGTTGGAGGCTAATTACTTTACATCATCGCAGTGGTTTTTGTCATACATTGAAATGAATTAGCCATGGATTTACATGTATTCCCCATCCCGGTCCCCCCTCCGACCTCCCTCTCCACCCGATCCCTCTGGGTCTTCCCAGTGCACCAGGCCCGAGCACTTGTCTCATGCACCCAACCTGGGCTGGTGATCTGTTTCTCCCTAGATAATATACATGTTTCGATGCTGTTCTCTTGAAACATCCCACCCTCGCCTTCTCCCAGAGTCCACAAGTCTGTTCTATACATCTGAGTCTCTTTTTCTGTTTTGCATATAGGGTTATCGTTACCATCTTTCTAAATTCCATATATATGTGTTAGTATACTGTTTTGGTCTTTATCTTTCTGGCTTACTTCGCTCTGTATAATGGGCTCCAGTTTCATCCATCTTATTAGAACTGATTCAAATGAATTCTTTTTAATGGCTGAGTAATATTCCATGGTGTATATGTACCACAGCTTCCTTATCCATTCATCTGCTGATGGGCATCTAGGTTGCTTCCATGTCCTGGCTATTATAAACAGTGCTGCGATGAACATTGGGGTGCATGTGTCTCTTTCAGATCTGGTTTCCTTTGTGTGTATGCCCAGCAGTGGTATTGCTGGGTCATATGGCAGTTCTATTTCCAGCTTTTTGGTTTGAGGGTCTCTGGAAGCCTCTGCAGTCTTTTTGAGATTCTTGCCACTAGATGGTGGTGCTGAGGAGAAAGGACTTTGAAGTCTCTGATAACAACCACTTTCCATAAATTTTCATGAGATTATAAATTGTTTATCTGCATTACAATAAATATCACTGTGACTTAAGAAACTAATTAATTAAGTGCCAAAGTCTAGGACATGACTGAAAATAAAAATAACAGAAGAGCAAAGAGTTAAAAAGAATAATCTGCTCAGTGTTTCTATACATTCTACCACACTAAACATGCTTTCAGAGTTACTGTTTCTGAACAAGATCAGTGTGTCTACTTGAAAAATGATGGCTCATTTTGAAGTCACATTGAAACTTGAACGGCTCTCAATTTGAGCAAGTCCTCAAGTGTTGCAGCCTCTGTCTATTGGCTGCCACCCCATGTTAAGCCATGCAAGTTGAGTAAGAATATGAACCATTCAGGCACATATCTAAACATTTCTGTCCTGAAGTTGGCTTCCTTTTTAATGTGCTTGATCTCCTTCAGTAAATAGTTGAAGCTCCGCTTCTAAAATTAACCTTACAATAACTGTCAGAAAAACATGACTATTTTCTAGCTTTCTGAGAAAAACTTAACTATGTTTCATTGGCTGTGAGGAAATTGTTTTGACTGTTATGGATGAGGAGTAAGCCTTTTATACCCTGTCTTACTGCTTCTCTTTCCTACCAGAAAGGGCATCTTCAGACAATATTTGACTGGGGACACTATTCCTGAAGCCATTAAGTCACAGGTTGATATATCCCTCTGCATGTCATTCATTTGCAGAATAAAAGCCAGCATGTTTTTAATAAAGAGGTATTAATACCCTTCCCTTTAACATCAAGAAGTGTTTCTCTCTTCTGAAAAGTAAAAAAAAAAAAAAATATGAAATAATAACTGACTATGCAAATCTCCCCAAGCATAAAATAAAATAATTCTTCTGGATTTTCCCTATGATCCTTTCAAACTATGTCCTTTCTCTCTCAGGTAAACTGGACAGCTAATGAGAAGAGTCAAAAGTAACTGAAATATCAAGACTGAGTGACTGAAAAGATGGTGGGGCCAATTATCTGAAAAACTGCAGCAGGTTTAGAAGATAATTTGATGTAATGTTGGTGGCACGTAGATCCTAGACAAGGTTCCTGAAAGAGGGTAAAGGACTCTCCATAGGAAATATTGTCCTGTAGAATAAGTTCTCATATAAGGTATTCAGTAGTAACAAAAATTTAGAACACTCAATACTCACATGAATATTCACTATTGACAGAGGACACATAAAAATTAAATGACCCTTTACTTTTTCAGCATCATAATTAATGCTTCTAACAGAGCTTTCTGCTCCCAAACACCATGAAAGTGTGAAAGTATTAGTCTCTCAGTTGTGTCGGACTCTTTGTGATTCCATGGACTGTAGCCCACCAAGCTCCTCTGTCCATAGAATTTTCCAGGCAAGAATACTGGAGTGGGTTGTCATGTCCTTTTCCAGGGGATCTTCTGGACCCAGGGATCGAACCCTAGTCTCTATATTGCAGGCAGATACTTTACCATTTGAGCTACCCAGGAAACCTGGGTATTAGTAGGCAAATATTACATTAAAAATACCATTGAAACACTTACAAAATTTTATGACTTTTGGTGGAGAAATGTTGAGCTTTTGAATTAAATCAATTTGTGACTGCATATAAATTAAGTTACTTTTTAAAAATCTTGCCATTTTTTTTTCATTCTCCATGATAGTATGGTTCATTCATTTTTATTTCTAAGATAACTAGGTTCAGTGTTACCTTTACACAATTTCCACATACACCTAATGAGTGTTTTCTGCTTACTAAATGCAACACATAGAATTTGAAGTAGTTATTAAAATAAAGTCACAAAATTCCAGACTACTGTTCTCCAAAATAAAAAGTTTACTTCTGTGATTTAAAATTTCTTTCCGTGTCATTATTCCTCTTGAAACTTTATCAGAATACTGACTGTGAAAGAGATAGCTGCACTGATGTTTCTATAGTTAATATAATTTCTTTCTTTAAAATAAATGCAAATTTTCTCAACCAAGTGCAAGCAGAGTGAGTTTTGCCCTCAATTCAATGGACTGAATTTTAAATATAAGCCCAGTAGAGATTACTAATTTTACCAGAGTCACTATCTATAATTGTGGTAGCTGACACCAACTGATACATGGCACCAATATTATATTTCACTCTACTGAGTGTAACTTCAAGAAGGTGAGACAAAGTCTGTGTGTCCCTATGCTTTCTATTGCAAATTTTGTGATGGTGATGTATATAATAATGACAGTAAAAAATAACTCATTAATTAAGCACATTATCAATGTACCAGGCACCATGCCAGGTGCTTTATATATTGGTATCTCATCTCTTTGACTGCTCTTCCTCACATCACAAAAGTAGCTCTGCCAGAATTTGTCTGAATTAGAATTTTTGGTAGGATGCTTTTAATGCATTTTGCTTTCACATATTATTCACTTTATCACTATTGATATAAGGTAAGTCTGTCTGATAGTAGGCTATTGTCTGATATTGTCTGATATGTAAGTAGGCTATTTCATAAAAAGAATTAACCTCAAACCAGCCTCTCCATACTATCCAGAATTTATCCTTTTTAAAAAGCTTTACAATTTAATTTACATGCCATAAAATCCATCCATTTAAAATGTACAATTAAATGTTTTTGGTTTATTTACATTATAGTGCTATGCAACCATCATGACAACCTAATTTGAAAACATCTTTAATAAAAGTGAACCCCAAACAACAAAATAAATGGCAACGGGACCATACCTATCAATAATTACCTTAAATGTAAATGGGTTGAATGCCCCAACCAAAAGACAAAGCCTGGCTGAATGGATACAAAAGCAAGACCCCTATATATGCTGTCTACAAGAGACCCACCTCAAAGCAAGGGACACATACAGACTAAAAGTGAAGGGCTGGAAAAAAATATTCCACGCAGAGACCAAAAGAAAGCAGGAGTCGCAATACTCATATCAGATAAAATAGACTTTCAAATTAAGTCTGTGAAAAGAGACAAAGATGGACACTACATAATGATCAAAGGATCAATCCAAGAAGAAGATATAACAATTATAAATATATATGCACCCAACATAGGAGCACCGCAATATGTAAGGCAAACGCTAACGAGTATGAAAGAGGAAATTAATAGTAACACAATAATAGTAGGAGACTTTAATACCCCACTCACAACTATGGATAGATCAACTAAACAGAAAATGAACAAGGAAACACAAACTTTAACGGACACAATGGACCAGCTAGACCTAATTGACATCTATAGGACGTTTCACCCCAAAACAATCAACTTCACCTTTTTCTCAAGTGCACACGGAACCTTCTCCAGAATAGATCACATCCTGGGCCATAAATCTAGTCTTGGTAAATTCAAAAAGATCGAAATCATTCCAGTCATCTTTTCTGACCACAGTGCAGTAAGATTAGATCTCAATTACAGGAAAAAATTTATTAAAAATTCAAACATATGGAGGCTAAACAACACGCTTCTGAATAACCAACAAATCGTAGAAGAAATCAAAAAAGAAATCAAAATATGCATAGAAATGAATGAAAATGATAACACAACAACCCAAAACCTATGGGACACTGTAAAAGCAGTGCTAAGGGGAAGATTCATAGCATTACAGGCCTACCTCAAGAAACAAGAAAAAAGTCAAATAAATAACCTAACTCTACACCTAAAGCAACTAGAGGAAGAAGAAATGAAGAACCCCAGGGTTAGTAGAAGGAAAGAAATCTTAAAAATTAGGGCAGAAATAAATGCAAAAGAAACTAAAGAGACCATAGCAAAAATTAACAAAGCTAAAAGCTGGTTTTTTGAAAAAATTAACAAAATTGACAAACCATTAGCAAGACTCATTAAGAAACAAAGGGAGAAGAACCAAATTAACAAAATTAGAAATGAAAATGGAGAGATCACAACAGACAACACTGAAATACAAAGGATCATAAGAGACTACTACCAGCAGCTCTATGCCAATAAAATGGACAACTTGGAAGAAATGGACAAGTTCTTAGAGAAGTATAACTTTCCAAAACTGAACCAGGAAGAAATAGAAGATCTTAACAAAATGATCACAAGCAAGGAAATCGAAACTGTAATCAGAAATCTTCCAGCAAACAAAAGCCCAGGACCAGATGGCTTCACAGCTGAATTCTACCAAAAATTGAGAGAAGAGCTAACACCTATCTTACTCAAACTCTTCCAGAAAATTGCAGAAGAAGGTAGACTTCCAAACTCATTCTATGAGGCCACCATCACCCTAATTCCAAAACCAGACAAAGATGCCACAAAAAAAGAAAACTACAGGCCAATATCACTGATGAACATAGATGCAAAAATCCTTAACAAAATTCTAGCAAACAGAATCCAACAACATATTAAAAAAATCATTCATCATGACCAAGTGGGCTTTATCCCAGGAATGCAAGGATTATTTAATATCCGCAAATCAATCAATGTAATACACCACATTAACAAATTGAAAGATAAAAACCATATGATTATCTCAATAGATGTAGAAAAAGCCTTTGACAAAATTCAATATCCATTTATGATTAAAACTCTCCAGAAAGCAGGAATAGAAGGAACATACCTCAACATAATAAAAGCTATATATGACAAACCCACAGCAAGCATCACCCTCAATGGTGAAAAATTGAAAGCATTTCCCCTGAAATCAGGAACAAGACAAGGGTGCCCACTCTCACCACTACTATTCAACATAGTTTTGGAAGTTTTGGCCACAGCAATCAGGGCAGAAAAAGAAGTAAAAGGAATCCAGATAGGAAAAGAAGAAGTGAAACTCTCTCTGTTTGCAGATGACATGATCCTCTACATAGAAAACCCTAAAGACTCTACCAGAAAATTACTAGAGCTAATCAACGAATACAGTAAAGTTGCAGGATATAAAATTAACACACAGAAATGTCTTGCATTCCTATACACTAACAATGAGAAAACAGAAAGAGAAATTAAGGAAACAATACCATTCACCATTGCAACAAAAAGAATAAAATACTTAGGAGTATATCTACCTAAAGAAACAAAAGACCTATACATAGAAAACTATAAAACACTGATGAAAGAAATCAAAGAGGACACAAGCAGAAGGAGAAATATACCATGTTCATGGATTGGAAGAATCAATATTGTCAAAATGGCTATACTACCCAAAGTAATCTATAGATTCAATGCAATCCCTATCAAACTACCAACAGTATTTTTCACAGAACTAGATCAAATAATTTCACAATTTGTATGGAAATACAAAAAACCTCGAATAGCCAAAGTAATCCTGAGAAAGAAGAATGGAACTGGAGGAATCAATCTGCCTGACTTCAGACTCTACTACAAAGCCACAGTCATCAAGACAGTATGGTACTGGCACAAAGACAGAAATATAGATCAATGGAACAGAATATAAAGCCCAGAGATAAGTCCACGAACCTATGGTCACCTTATCTTCGACAAAGGAGGCAAGGATATACAATGGAAAAAAGATAACCTCTTTAACAAGTGGTGCTGGGAAAACTGGTCAACCACCTGTAAAAGAATGAAACTAGAACACTTTCTAACACCATACACAAAAATAAACTCAAAATGGATTAAAGATCTAAATGTAAGACCAGAAACTATAAGACTCCTAGAGGAGAACATAGGCAAAACACTCTCCGACATAAATCACAGCAGGATCCTCTATGACCCACATCCCAGAATTTTAGAAATAAAAGCAAAAATAAACAAATGGGACCTAATGAAACTTAAAAGCTTTTGCACAACAAAGGAAACTATAAGCAAGGTGAAAAGACAGCCCTCAGATTGGGAGAAAATAATAGCAAATGAAGCAACAGACAAAGGATTAATCTCAAAAATATACAAGCAACCCCTCCAGCTCAACTCCAGAAAAATAAATGACCCAATCAAAAAATGGGCCAAAGAACTCAACAGACATTTCTCCAAGGAAGACATACAGATGGCTAACAAACACATGAAAAGATGCTCAACATCACTCATTATCAGAGAAATGCAAATCAAAACCACAATGAGGTACCATTACACGCCAGTCAGGATGGCTGCTATCCAAAAGTCTACAAGCAATAAATGCTGGAGAGGGTGTGGAGAAAAGGGAACCCTCTTACACTGTTGGTGGGAATGCAAATTAATACAGCCACTATGGAAAACAGTGTGGAGATTTCTTAAAAAGCTGGAAATAGAACTGCCATATGACCCAGCAATCCCACTTCTGGGCATACACACCAAGGAAACCAGATCTGAAAGAGACACGTGCACCCCAATGTTCATCGCAGCACTGTTTATAATAGCCAGGACATGGAAGCAACCCAGATGCCCATCAGCAGACGAATGGATGAGGAAGCTGTGGTACATATACACCATGGAATACTACTCAGCCATTAAAAAGAATTCATTTGAATCAGTTCTAATGAGATGGATGAAACTGGAGCCCATTATACAGAGCGAAGTAAGCCAGAAAGATAAAGGCCATTACAATATACTAACACATATATATGGACTTTAGAAAGATGGTAACGATAACCCTATATGCAAAACAGAAAAAGAGACTCAGATGTATGGAACAGACTTGTGGACTCTGGGAGAAGGAGAGGGTGGGATGTTTCAGGAGAACAGCATTGAAACATATATATTATCTAGGGTGAAACGGATAACCAGCTCAGGTTGGGTACATGAGACAAGTGCTCGGGCCTGGTGCACTGGGAAGACCCAGAGGGATCGGGTGGAGAGGGAGGTGGGGGGGGGGGGACTGGGATGGGGAATACATGTAAATCCAGGGCTAATTCATATCAATGTATAACAAAAACTACTGTAATGATGTAAAGTAATTAGCCTCCAACTAATAAAAATTAAAAAAAAAAAGAAAGAAAACATCTTTAACACTTCCAAAAGAAGCTCCTTGTGTCCTCATTAAGTCACACCACATCTCCAACAACGAGCCCTCAGCCCTAGGTAATCACTACTTTCTCTATATATAGATTTGCCTTTCCTGGGCAGTTCATATAAATTGGATCATTTAATATGGCATATTTTGTGACTGCCTTCTTTCACTTAGCATGATGTTTTCAAAGTTCATACATGTCAGAGCATGTATCAGTACTTCATTCTTTTACATTGCCAAATAATATTCTATTGTATACTGCTAAGTCGCTTCAGTCGTGTCCGACTCTGTGCGACCCCAGAGACGGCAGCCCACCAGACTCCCCCGTCCCTGGGATTCTCCAGGCAAGAACACTGGAGTGGGTTGCCATTTCCTTCTCCAATGCATGAAAGTGAAAAGTGAAAGTGAAGTCACTCAGTCGTGTCCAACTCTTAGCGACCCCATGGACTGCAGCCTACCAGGCTCCTCTGTCCATGGGATTTTCCAGGCAAGAGTACTGGAGTGGGTTGCCATTGCCTTCTCCAATACATTATATATTTTTGTTTCATTTAAAGTCAATCTTGTTTTTTTGTGTTTGAATTTCCAAATTAGTCTGACTTTTTGGACTTGAAATGAGAGGGAAATAATCTTTCCAAACACTTAAATAGAAAAATGCAGACTAAATGCAGGAATGGTGATGTTAATGTATATGGTTGGTTTTAAGGTGCTGGATTATGTTAGACTAGAAATGTAAAACATTAATTAACCTACCCATCTTCTAACTTCCTTTTCCTTCTTATATGGCATGGGATACACACACACACACACACACACACACACACACACACACCTATATGATTTACATATATATGATATATAAATGATTTAAAAAGAGAAAATTATAATCACTATATAAATATATGAAGCCATCAGAATGTTTCACATGCTCATGACACTTATTTTGATATTTGGAAATTAAGTTTTGATTTTAAATACTATTATTTTTTTATTTTAAATACTATTGAACTTGGTCTTAAGAAAAAGTTTTTATAGATGATGGTATCATATGAGGTGTCTTCTAATCTTTATTGAGTGAATAACATTTTAATTTCAAATGAAATTATATATAAATGACATAAATATATAACAGGTGCAAAACTTACAACATAAATTGAAACATAAGTGCTGTTATTTTCTATTTAGACTATAAGGTCCAAAAAGAGATAATGAGAACATGCAGCAGTAAGTTTAAAAGAAAAGTATCTTGTGTTTTTTTTTCAAGTTGTTGTAGTAATCAACAATTACATTCTTTTTCTACCAAACTGTAGATCTGACTGAAAAATGATACATTAAAAAGGTAAATTAGAACTTAAAATAATAATAGAAAAATGTCAAATAGAATCATTTGAAATTATATCAATTTTAACTTTAATGTTACAAAAAAAGAAATATATGAACAATACATTAATGAATAACCACTAGAGTGGTGCTTAGGGAAAGAATAGCACATGAATAATATTTCTATTATAATGTTAATTTTCTTTTATTGTATGTTAAAAAAAAGCATGTTGCATTCAATTTAAAAACTTCTATTAGGGCCTTAGGAAAATTATTCTTCTTATAAAATAGGTTTATTTTTCCCATTTGTATTAAATAGCTTATATCTTTCCTGTTCTTTTGTCTATATATATATATATTTTTTAAGAACTGGATGCCTACAACAAAGGAAACTATAAGCAAGGTGAAAAGACAGCCCTCAGATTGGGAGAAAAATAATAGCAAACGAAGCAACAGACAAAGGATTAATCTCAAAAATATACAAGCAACTCCTCCAGCTCAATTCCAGGAAAATAAATGACCCAATCAAAAAATGGGCCAAAGAACTAAACAGACATTTCTCCAAAGAAGACATACAGATGGCTAACAAACACATGAAAAGATGCTCAACATCACTTATCAGAGAAATGCAAATCAAAACCACAATGAGGTACCATTACACGCCAGTCAGGATGGCTGCTATCCAAAAGTCTACAAGTAATAAATGCTGGAGAGGGTGTGGAGAAAAGGGAACCCTCTTACACTGCTGGTGGGAATGCAAACTAGTACAGCCGCTATGGAGAACAGTGTGGAGATTTCTTAAAAAACTGGAAATAGAACTGCCATATGACCCAGCAATCCCACTTCTGGGCATACACACCGAAGAAACCAGATCTGAAAGAGACACGTGTACCCCAGTGTTCATCGCAGCACTGTTTATAATAGCCAGGACATGGAAGCAACCTAGATGCCCATCAGCAGACAAATGGATAAGGAAGCTGTGGTACATATGCACCATGGAATATTACTCAGCCATTAAAAAGAATTCATTTGAATCAGTTCTAATGAGATGGATGAAACTGGAGCCCATTATACAGAGCGAAGTAAGCCAGAAAGATAAAGACCATTACAGTATACTAACACATATATATGGAATTTAGAAAGATGGTAACAATAACCCTATATGCAAAACAGAAAAAGAGACTCAGATGTATAGAACAGACTTTTGGACTCTGTGGGAGAAGGCGAGGGTGGGATGTTTCAAGAGAACAGCATCGAAACATGTATATTATCTAGGGTGAAACAGATCACCAGCCCAGGTTGGATGCATGAGACAAGTGCTCAGGCCTGGTGCACTGGGAAGACCCAGAGGGATCGGGTGGAGAGGGAGGTGGGAGGGGGGATCGGGATGGGGAATACATGTAAATCCATGGCTAATTCATTTCAATGTATGACAAAAACCACTGCAATGTTGTAAAGTAATTAGCCTCCAACTAAAAAAAAAAAAAAAAAAAAAGAACTGGATGCCTAACACTGCTTAGAAAACAATATTAGATCTTACCCACATAAAAGTTTGGTGTTTACCTTGTTTTATATCTCAGTATAGCACCAAAGTGTATGTTTCATTTTTTTCTTTTATCTGATCCCCAAAATTATGACCTAGGTATTCACAATATATATTTTTAATTTATTTTTTTAATTGACAGATAATTGCTTTACAATGTTGTATTGGTTTCTGCTGTACAACAACATGGAGAGGTCATAATTATAAATTATACATTTTATATATAATTTAACTGACCTTTAAATTCTTCAAAGTACTTATCCCACCAGTAAAAAGTTTTAGGTTAAATAGACATAACATTCTAGAACAGTGTTTCTCAAACTTGACTGCACATTGTCAACATCTGGAAAGCTGTAAAAATTCAGGTGCCTCATTCACACTTTTAGAGTCTTATATAATTCCATGTGCATGTAGTTTGGCATCTGGATTTTTCATAGCACCTCAGGGGATTTGTATGGATGTGAGAGTTGGACCATAAAGAAGGCTGAGTACTGAAGAATTGATGCTTTTGAGCTGTGGTGCTGGAGAAGACTCTTGAGGGTCCATTGGACTGCAAGGAAATCAAACCAGTCAATCTTAAAGGAAATCAACCCTGAATACTCATTGGAAGGACTGATGCTGAAGCTGAAGTTCCAATATTTTGGCCACCTGATGCAAAGAGCTGACTCATTGGAAAAGACCCTGATGCTGGGAAAGATTGAGGGTAGGAGGAGAAGGGGTGACAGAGGATGAGATGGTTGAATGGCATCACCGACTCAATGCACATGAGTTTGAGCAAACTCTGGGAGAGAGTGAAGGACAGGGAAGCCTGGCATGTTGCAGCCCATGGGGTTGCAAAGAGACAGTTATGACTTAGTGACTTAACAACAACAGGGAATTCTAATGTACAACCAAGGCTCAAAAATGTAAAAATTTACATAAAACAGAGTCAATTATCTGCAGCAACTTTGATGACTAACAAGATATGATATAAAAACACTGTCCTACTAGCTCTAATATTTCAGAAACTGAAATTGGGATGGTGAATTTTCCACATGGAGTATAGTTGTTTTGCTTGGAAGAATCATAATTTCAATCAAATAATACTGAGTAGAAGCAAAGAGTTTTGTTATTACTGTTGTTGATGTTCTTTAATTAGCTAAAATTAAAACACTTCCTAAAAGTCAGAAAATTCTCCTTCATCATTCAGCAATATGAACCTCTTTATAAGCACTTTCTTGGTTTAGATTTATAGGGCAAAAATTTAGAGATGTATTACTTCCTATGTATCATCTGGAGATGTGTCACCAGATGGCATATGGGTGGCAGTGATCATATGGCTAAAATAAAAAAATTCAAATGAAAGAGATTATATCATGTAGAGATGTGTATTTTCTCTATTGAACTACAGCTATATTAAGGCAAGCTTAAAAATAAATTAAACACTAATAATTAGTCATATGTTAGAGAGTAGCACACCGCTTTAAGGTTTCAATTCAGTTCAGTTCAGTCACTCAGTCATGTCCGACTCTTTATGACCCCATGGACTGCAGCACACCAGGTTTCCCTGTCCATCACCAACTCCCGGAGCCTATTCAAACTCATGTCCATCGAGTCAGTGATGCCATCCAACCGTGTCATCCCATCATCCCCTCTCCTCCCACTTTCAACCTTTCCCAGCATCAGGGTCTTTTCCAATGAGTTGCTTCTTCGCATCAGGTGGCCAAAGAATTGGAGTTTCAGCTTCAGCATCAGTCCTTTCAATGAGTATTCAGGACTGATTTCCTTTAGGATAGACTGGTTGGATCTCCTTGCAGTTCAAGGGACTCTGAAGAGTCTTCTCCAACACCACAGTTCAAAAGCATCAATTCTTCAGTGCTCAGCTTTTTTATAATCCAACTCTCACATCCAAACATGGCTACAGAAAAAAAAAAAAAAAACATAGCTTTGACTAGACAGACTAAGTCGGCAAAGTAATGTCTCTGCTTTTCAATATGCTGTCAAGGTTGGTCATAACTTTTCTTCCAAGGAGTAAGCATCTTTTTATTCATGGCAGCAGTCACCATCTGCAGTGATTTTGGAGCCTTAAAAAATAAAGTCTGTCACTGTTTCCATTGTTTCCCAATATTTGCCATGAAGTGATGGGACCAGATGCCATGATCTTAGTTTTCTGAAGGTTGAGTTTTAAGCCAACATTTTCATTCTCCTCTTTCACTTTCATCAAGAGGCTTTTTCATTCTTCTTTGTTTTCTGGCTATAAGTGTGGTGTCATCTGCATATCTGAGGTTATTGATATTTCTCTTGGCAATCCTGAATCCAGCTTGTGATTAATCCAGTCTGGCATTTTGCATGATGTACCCTGCATATAAGTTAAATAAGCAGGGTGACAATATACAGCCTTGACATACTCCTTTCCCTATTTGGAACCAGTCTGTTGTTCCATGTCCAATTCTAACTGTTGCTTCTTGACCTGCATACAGATTTCTCAGGAGGCAGGTCAGGTGGTCTGGTATTCCCATCTCTTTAAGAATTTTCCACAGTTTGTTGTGCCATCCACACAGTCAAAGGCTTTGACATAGTCAATAAAGCAGAAGTAGATGTTTTTCTGGAACTCTCTTGCTTTTTCAATGATCCAACAGATGTTGGCAATTTGATCTCTGGTTCCTCTGCCTTTTCTAAATCCAGCTTGAATATCTGGAAGTTCATGGTTCACATACTGTTGAAGCCTGGCTTGGAGAATTTTGAGCATTATTTTGCTAGCATGTGAGATGAGTGCAATTGTGTGGTAGTTTGAGCATTTTCAGCATTACCTTTCTTTGGGATTGGAATGAAAACCAACCTTTTCCAGTCCTGTGGCCACTGCTCAGTTTTCCAGATTTGCTATTTTGCCTATTGAATGCAGCACTTTCACAGCATCATCTGTTAGAGAGTAGCACACAGTTTTAAGGTTTATTTTTACTTATTTGCTTTTTTTAGGACTTCTTTGTTGGTGCTAGCAGTAAATATTCCGCCTGCCAATGCAGGATACCTAAGAGATGTTGATTCATCCTTAGCTGGGGAAAATCCCCTGGAGGAGGAAATGGCAACCCACTTCAGTATTCTTGCCTAGAGAATCCCATGGCTGGAGGAGCCTAGCGGTTTAACGTCCTTAGGTTCCCAAAGAGTCGGACGCTACTGAAGTGACTTAGATTTATTTTTAAAATGTTTACTCAAAGTATGTAGTATGGTGCCTCACATATAAAGGCTTATAATGAAAAGCAACAGTTCCTTACTCCCTAAAAGGAAGTTTTTTAACTTTTTTTTTCTGTTGTTTACTGATATGTTTCTTAATTTGTCCAAACAATGAAAAAATAGAATGTTTTAAAAGAAAAGTAAACATATATGTTGACGTTAGTAACTTTAATGGCTGGCAGCTAACTACTGTTTAAATGTAACACTGGCTCTGTTTATAAACAAGAGAAGAAATCAGCCTGATTTTATATCGACTTATCCAGGAATAACTCTATTCCTGTACAACTGATCGCATCTCATTGAGGTATTGAAAACACTGAAACATTTCGTCTGTTATTGACAGAAGTATTTTGACTACCATAGGCTTTCTTTTTCTGTTAACTGGTGTTTTACTCTTACTTTATAAATTATTCTTACCTTCTGTTTATTTGGCTTATGTAGAAATTGACTTTTTGCTCTATATAACTTACAAAAATCCAGTGATTAGAGAGGTGTGGGCTCACTGCATATGATGACAATTTTTACCCACTAAAGAGGTTGGGTTTATTCTTTTCCAACAAGATATTGCTAGTGGATGTTTACTATTTAATTATTTAATCCACATGGAAAAAGCAGTTTTTCCACCAACAGATTCATCAAGAGTTAAATTTAAACTCATATGCACCCCAATGTTCATTACAGCATTACCTATAAAAGCCATAATGTGGACACCACTGAAAATGTCCATCAATAGATGAATGAAGAAAGATGTGGTATGTATATACACACATATATACACACAACAAAAGGTGAACTTTGTGAAATCTGGCCGTTTGTAACAACACAGATGAACCTAGAGGGTATTATGCTAAGCAAAATAAGTCAGAGAAAGACAAATACCATATGATCTCACTTGTATGTTGAATCTAAAAACAACACAAACAAAAAAAAATTATATAAAACATTCTTAGATATGGAGAACAAACAGGTGGCTGACAGAGGGGACATGGGTAGGAAAATAGCTGAAGGGAACTACGAGGTACAAATCTCCAGTTTTAAATGAAATAAGTCACTTGGGTATAATATACAGCATAAAGAATATGGGCATTAATATTATAATAATTTTATGGGGAGAAATGGTTGTCAAACTTATTGTGGTGATCATTTCATAATGTATGAAAATATCAAATCACTTGGTAATACTCCTGAATCTAACAAAATATTGTACATTAACTATGTTTCAATTTTAAAAAAAGATAGGTATGTCTCCAAAGAGATATACTTAATAAGCATATGAACATTACAAGCTATTAGGAAAGTGCAAATTGAGACCACAATGAGATATCACTGCACAACAATGGCTAAATAATAAATAAATTGGTAAAATAAAAATAGTGAAAACGTCAAATGCTGGTGAAGATATGAAGAAACTAGATCCCTCTGTAGTGGGAAAGTAAAATTGTACAACTACTTTGGAAAATGGCTCGGCAGTTTCTTAAAAAACAAAACACAACTACCATATGACCCAGCATATGTACTCCTGAAATTTTCCCAAGAAAATGAAAACTTGTGTTCAAACAAAAATCTAAACATGACTGTATATAGCACTTTATTTATGATAGCTAAAAACTAGAAGTAACCCATATGTTCTTCAGTGGGCAATTTAATAAATAAATTCCTTTACATCCATTTCATTGAATACTACTCAGCAAATAAAAATTAACAAACTATTGACACAGTCAACATCTTGGGTGAATCTCCAAAGAATTATATTGAGTGGGAAAAAAGCCTAAAGCTTACTCACTATATGATTCCATTTTTATAGCATTGTTGAAATGATAACACTATAGAAATGTAGAACAGATTAGTGGTTGTCAGGGGTTAAGGAGGGGCAGGAGGGAAGTAGGTGTGCTATAAAAATTCAACAAGAGAGGGATCCCATGGTGATGGAAACTTTCTGTAACTTAATTGCATTAATGCCAACATTCTGGTTGTGATATTATACTAAAGCTTTGCAAGACATTACTAGTAGAGGAAACATAGGCTCTCTCTGTATTATTTCCTACAATTGCATCTACTTTTATCTCAATCTACTTTTTTTGCAATCTACATTTATCTCAAAATAAAATACATAATTTTTAAACAGGAGTTTAAAGAGATATTTTTCAATTACATTGTATCAGCCTTGTTTACACATGGATTGAAACAAAAATTTGTGTCATTAGTGACACATTTGGAAATGAGTACTAGTTAGACATTTGATGATATTAAGAAATTATTTAAATGGTATAATTGTGATAGTTCTCTTCTTTCTATGTTTAAAAGTTTACCTCTAGAGATCCATACTGAAATACTTAGGGATATAAAGCTATAATGTCTGGATTTTGCTTCAAATTAATATGTGATGAGAGGTAGTGACTGGAATAAGATAAAGGATTTACCATGAGTTGACTGCTAAAGTAAGTATTAATACGATGGATACTTAGGGAATTAGTATATCTTTCCCCATGTTTTTTTTTTATGTTTAAAATTTTCCACAATAAAAAGATGCAGTTGTAATGAACCACAAGCAAAACACTTGATTTCTAAAATCAAAAGGATTCTTGAAAGTAATCATTGATTAGGCTTTGCTTTACCTCTAATTGAGTCCTGCCTTGTGCAAAATCAAGCTCATAGTGGGCAGAAAAATATTTTTTAGTTGAATGTTGATTATAAAGGATAGTCTCCTCTCTATTTCTGATTTATACTATGTCAGTTTTAAATTTACATAGCTTATTTTTTCACCTCTAATATCATTCCACTTATCAAATTTCCAACTGTGCAAATTCTAGTCATCTTTCTTCATTCATCTTAATAAAGGTCAAATAATATGTCTATTGATAATATTCGTAATTGGTTTTTTAGTAAACTAACGATAGCAACAACAACATAAATCTATATTGGAACTTTATCACTGAAGAACACTGCAACTTGGAAACACAGTCTACATGTTGCTAGGGACATGGGAGGACTTAGATTTAAGCCATTCTGAACCATTCAGAGCATATTATTTTCAGACTCAGGTAAAACATGCCAGCCTATCACCCCAAGAATCTAATCTAAGGTGATAAACCTACCAACAATATAGGGGAAACAAGGCAATATGGGTTACTTCTGGTGAAATTGCTAAGGTGGCATTTTTCATTACAGAGCCAAATTCAACCAAATCACGTTTCAAATCTGATGGAAAGAAATGCATAACTTTATCCTAATGAAATGTGTATTTGGGTAAGAGTATTTATCAGTATTTGAACCCTTCTCTATTGTCTTATTTGGGATAACAAGAATTTTAGTATGGATATTAAAGAACAAGACAGTATGATCTGTGCTTTCAGGGCTAGTGATTTCTCCAAAATGATTGGAGCTTTTGAAGATGTTGAGTCACTCTAGTCATATTTCCATAGAGAACTTGATTTCTAGCAATTCTCTTCATTGTGCTACAATGATGAATGAAATTCTTCAAATAGTTTACATCTTGAAAAACACTAACCTAGCCACAATTTTAGGAAGGGGTGCCAAGGGAAGTAAAAATCTTGGGAAAAGATTTTATGAAGTAACAAAATCCCCAAAAAAGTGTAAGCAAAGAATATAATGGATAAAAGACTTCCATATTTCCCTCCAAATAGACATAGAAATAGTCATTCCTACTATAGTAAAGAAATCTATGTTATTGATGAAACCTGGAGAGAGCTAGCAGGAAAAAAAAATAAAACCTGATAATTACAAAAATTAGCTGATTCCTTACAGGAAACAAAGAAGAGACACCGAGTTTGTGAAAAGGAATCGTGAAGATCAGCAAAGCTGGTAAGGAGTCAAGTATATGTATCACTTTCTCCCAAGGGATGATGTTGAGTTATGCACATGTTATACCTGGAGGATTCTCAAGAAGTTGGTTTTTAGAACTCAGTTAACTAACAATGTCTCTATTTTTATTCTTTCAATACACTTTGCCATCTCTATTTGATGTATTCCTATCATCCCTCAATTGTGTATTGTAGGGTGAGAGATTTATGAAAATTTAAGAATAAAAGCTTGAAAAAATATTTAGCAATAATTTATACTGGTTCCAGTCTGAATAGATACATATCCATTCAATGGGTTCTCAGCACCTGGGCACATTGGGCTATTCTGCAGTGAGTTTAGATGTCTCTGGTCCCTTGTATTCTGTACCAACCCACTTACCACAGTCAAAATTGTACAAGGAGGTTAAAACTCCTCTTGAACATAGGGCAACAGATTTTGTGACATTCAATTTGTTCCATACAAGATTATAAAGAAGAAAAGTAGCCAATTAATATATCTGTTTATTGTACTTCAGAACCTAATTCATCCCTTTACTTACCTCCAGTGTGAAGTTGTTTTTTTTTTTTTAACCATTTATTTCTATTAGTTGGAGGCTAATTTTACAATAACTTTAAAATATTGTAGTGGTTTTTGCCATACATTGACATGAATCAGCCATGGATTTACATGTATTCCCCATCCCGATCCCCCCCTCCCACCTCCCTCTCTACCCGATCCCTCTGGGTCTTCCCAGTGCACCAGGCCCAAGCACTTGTCTCATGCATCCAACCTGGGCTGGTGATCTGTTTCACCCTTGATAATACACATGTTTCGATGCTGTTCTCTCAAAACATCCCACCCTCACCTTCTCCCACGAAGTCCAAAAGTCTGTTCTGTACATCTTTGTTTAAAAAAAAAAAAAAAACAGATCTTGTAGATTTTAGACTTCTTTCAAATCACCTACACAAACATGACAAATGTTAATTCATGGATTAAGGTGCAAATCACTTTTTAACACATTATTCATTCATTTTTGATTAATTTCTCCAGTAATAGATATTTTAGTGCACAACTTTTAGTAACCGTGAATGCCAATACTATAAAATTTTCCGAGTTTCTTCTTGCATCAACTGTGACTTTGTCAAAGAACCAAAAAAAGGAATAATATAAACAAAATATGAATATAATTAAATGATAAGTTTTGTGTGGAAGAATAGGAAAAGTTCCTGAGAGGGGCAGTACAGGTTGACATTAGAGCACCAGGGTCAGTGTCAGCATCTCACCATTCTATGTCTGGATATTTACTAACTGATTTTTTTACCTCAAGCCAGTGGCTTCTCCTTTCAGGATCTGAGGTTCTGCATTTGAAAAATAACAGAATCTTAAAACCCTAAAATTCTCTAAGTTTGGAAATATTATGTGTTAACAGTATCTGATCTGATAATTCTAAGATAGAAAATATGCTATTTTTTAAAAGCCATAAGGCAGTATCATTTGTTGTATCATCCATGTGCCTGAATATTTTCTCTTGAAACTCAGAGGGATGGGATGGAGAGGAAGGTGGGAGGGGGGTTCAGGATGGGGAACACATGTAAATCCATGGCTGATTCATGTCAATGTATGGCAAAAAACACTAAAATATTGTAAAGTAATTAGCTTCCAACTAATAAAAATAAATTAAAAAAAAGAAAATCCTTATTAAAAATCTACTGTATGCTTGTCTATGTGATAGACATTCTAGAGAAAATAAAAAGATGCATGAGACAGAGAGCTTTCCTTTAGGGAAGCTTACTTGGTGCAATATAATAGAGGAATATATTTATATTTATAGCATATTTATATTATGGTTATAATACATTTATAATAACAGAAAAAGGAGGATAAGCACCATGAAATAATTAGAATAAAATAGATAAAATGAAGTTCCTTTCACCTAATAAAGTCATTAAGGGCTTCATGAAAAAGGTAATCTTTGAGCTGGGTCCTGAAAGATTGTATATATGGAAAAAATGGAGGAGAAAGAGGGAACTTGGTAAACCATTAAGAGGGTTAAAAAAATGAGGATTTCATGGGGAGCTGTGAAGATTTTAGTTTAGTATGTTGAAATTGTTATAACAGTGAGAAATTGGAGGCAGGAAGAGTAGTTACTTTTTATTGGAAGCAGCAGTTTTTGCTTTGTGTATTCTGACTCAGAGATGCCCTACAGAGCATATTCAATTATTCTGAGCTCTCCTATGTTAGCCTTTTCTGTATTTGTATATATTTCATTATATTATTTAAAACAAACTCCTTGACACACTTATATCTATTATAAAAATGAATATGAATTTTTGAAGAGATAAACTTTTTTCCATTTAGTTCTTCAACAACAAAATGATATGGATAAAATAAGTATGTGAAGGCAATTTGAATATCAGAAATGCTTTCTATAGAAAAAGTATGATGATCTATTTCCCATGACAAAATTTGTCTTTCTATGTTGTCATGTGGAGTATTATTTAGTGAAGTATATGGTTAAAAATATAATTTTCTGTTGTTTCTATTTTAAAACTTGTTAGCCCTCGTAGGTTTAGTGAGTATTTTAGTGGCATACATGTTCTGAAGCCATTTGCAACCTAGGAGACCTAGTCATTCTATCTCCTAACACACAAAAAGGGCTTTATTCACTTAAGTGAAGCAGACCACCCCAAACATTAGAGAAAAGCAATCATCTAGCTGAAGTTTCAACAACATCCTACACATGATTCATTGCATTATGTCTTAGTTTCCATTGGGCCTAGAATCCAGGAAGATGTCACTTCCCAATATCCCTACTTTTCAGAGTCTTTTTGGCGAAGTGTCATTCTACAAATATATTGATTAACAATGAGCCTGTTCTAAAAGCATACTCTCTTTAAAAGTGAATTAATGTTGTTTGCTTTATTCTGATTGTTAGGTCAAAGAATTTTATGGAAGAATATGAGAACTGCCATTTTCTCAAATGTTAACAGCCTTCACTGTAAGTGTATGTGTGTGTTCACGTGTGTATGTAAGGTACCTGGACTTCTTTGATCACCTCCTTTCTTTCATTTAACTCCAGAACCTTAAGTTTGGTTTTCAAACAGTATAACGTCAAAATTATGAACAGGTTTATTCAGATGAAACTGTGGAACATTCAGCACAAAAAAGAACAAGAGGAGCTAAAAAACCTGATATCTATTCAGAACGGGTATTACTTTTGTGGCCTAAACATGACATCTAAGTCATTTTATGCTATAAACCACAGAGATTTGGAGAGCAGAGTCTTCCAGAAGAAACTGCCTTACAATGGCTTTCATTTTTGATGTGTGTGAAAATCTGGACATTCAAAAATGAGTATTCTAAACTTAAATGCCTCCAAGCATTTGATAAGCCCACATGCTATAGCCAGAATGGTCTGAATTTAGGTCAAGACCTCTTTTTCGAGAGATGACATATTTTGTGTGTTTCCCTCATACTGTTTTACTGGAACTAAAAACTATTAGAATGTTTAGAATTTAATGTGACAGATGTTACAGAAGCAGTTCCTGAGAAGTTCATGTATCTTCTTTAAAATCACTGTCTCTTCTAACAGACTGCGTTCATCGTTATATTGAGATGAATGCTTATGACTCCATGGATTTGTTGGAAGAATTCAGAGTGCTACATTAGTGACAATTTAAAAATTATTGAATTCTGATTCAGTGTACTTCTCAGGTCCCTGTGGAAGTTTTTAAAGGTTTAGCCATAGAAACAGGTACCTATTGAATGTGAGCTAAGTGATCAACATTGGTCTGAACACAGAGGTAGAGTGGTACAAGGTAAACTTGACGTGCACTTCTTTGCAGTCTAATGAGATGATGCAAAAAATATATCTGAAAGGATATCTATAATTTGGGGTGATACATGTTAAGTATCCATGTGAGTACTGACCATAAGTTCTGCTGGAGCTCTGAGGAGACGGAAAGTAATATTCAATAAAGCTGAAGAGGAACTAGAGATCAAATTGCCAACATTCACTGGATTATAGAGAAAGCAAGGGAATTTCAGAAAAACATCTATCTCTGTTTCATTGACTATGCTAAAGCCTTTGACTGTGTGGATCATGACAAACTGTGGAAAGCTCTTAGAGAGATGGGAATACCAGACCATCTTACCTGTCTCCTGAGAAACCTGTATGCAGGTCAAGAAGCAATAGTTAGAACCCTGTATGGAACAACTGATTGGTTCAAGATGAGAAAGGAGTACAACAGGGCTGTCTGCTGTCACCCTGTTTGTTTAACCTATATGCTGAGCACATCATGAGAAATGCCAGGCTGGATGAGTTACAAGCTGGAATCAAGATAGGCAGGAGAAATATCAACAACCTCAGATATGCAGATGATACCACTCTAATGGCAGAAAGCAAAGAGGAACTAAAGAGCCTCTTGATGAGGGTGAAGGAGGAGAGTGAAAGAGCCGGCTTAAGACTAAATATTAAAAAAAAAACTAAGATCATGGCATCTGGCCCCATTACTGCATGGCAAATAAGAGGGAAAAGGTGGAAGTAGTGACAGATTTCCTCTTCTTGGGCTCCAAAATCACTGCAGATGGTGACTGCAGCCATGAAATCAGAAGACAATTGCTTCTTGGCAGGAAAGCAATGACAAACCTAGACAGTGTGTTGAAAAGCAGAGACATTACTCTGCCAACAAAGGTCCATATAGTCAAGGCTATGGTCTTCCCAGTGGTCATGTACAGTTGTGAGAGCTGGACTGTAAAGAAGGCAGAATGCCAAAGAATTGATGCCTTCAAACTGTGGTGCTGGAGAAGACTCCTGAAAGTCCCTTGGACAGCAAGGAGATCAAACTAGTCAATCTTAAGGGAATCAACCCTGAATATTCACTAGAAGGACTGATGCTGAAGCTGAAGTTCCAATAATTTGGTCATCTGATGTGAACAGAAGACTCATTGGAAAAGTCCCTGATGCTGGAAAGACTGAGGGCAGAAGGAAAAGAGGATGAGATGGCTGGATGGTATCACCAATGCAATGAACATGAACTTGGGCAAACTCTGGGAGATGGTGAGGGACAGTGAGGCCTGGTGTGCTACAGTCATGTGGTTGCAAAGAGTCGACATGACTGGGTGACTGAACAACAACAACAAAGTCTTCAAAAAAGAACTCTAAGAGGAGTCTTGAAGCATTTGTCAAGGCCATATAATAGTATTAGCAATCCTGGTTGGTAGGGGAATTGTCATAGGCAGTCTCTATAATGGTGCCTAGTGAACCCAATATTCTGATTTTCACTCCTTTATGTAATACCTTGCCTTGAGTGTGTGCTGCGCTTTTTTACTCATTTTTAATTAATACAATATGGCACATGTGATGGCATGTCACTCCCAAGATTCAGGTCACTTCAGTCACTCAGTTGTGTCTGATTCTTTGCAACCCCATGGACTGCAGCACACCAGGCCTCCCTGTCCATCACCAACTCCCAGAGCCTACTCAAACTCATATCCATTGAGTCAGTGATGCCATCCGAGCCATCTCATCCTCTGTTGTCCCCTTCTCTCCAGCCATCGATCTTTCCTGGCATCGGGGTCTTTTCAAATGAGTCAGCTCTTTGCATCAAATGGCCAAAGTATTGGAGTTTCAGCTTCAACATCAGTCCTTCCAATGAACACCCAGGACTGATCTCCTTTAGGATAGACTGGTTGGATCTCCTTGCAGTCCAAGGGACTCTCAAGAGTCTTCTCCAGCACCACAGTTCAAAAGCATCAATTCTTCGGCGCTCAGCCTTCTTTATAGTCCAGTTCTCACACCCATACATGACTGCTGGAAAAAACATAGCCTTGACTAGACAGACATTTGTTGGCAAAGTAATGTCTCTGGTTTTTAATATGCTATCTAGGTTGGTCATAACTTTCCTTCCAAGGAGTAAGTGTTTTTTAATTTCATGGTTGCAGTCACCATCTGCACGGACTTTGGAGTCGAAAAAAATAAAGTCTGACACTGTTTCCACTGTTTCCCCATCTATTTGCCATGAAGTGATGGGACCGGATACCATGATCTTAGTTTTCTGAATGTTGACCTTTAAGTCAACTTTTTCACTCTCCTCTTTCACTTTCATCAAGAGGCTTTTTAGTTCCTCTTCACTTTCTGCCATAAGGGTGGTGTCATCTGCATATCTGAGGTTATTGACATTTTTCCCGGCAATCTTGATTCCAGCTTGTGCTTCATCCAGCCCAGTGTTTCTCATGATGTACTCTGCATATAAGTTAAATAAGCAGGGTGACAATACACAGCCTTGATGTACTCCTTTCCTTATTTGGAACCAGTCTGTTGTTCCATGTTCAGTTCTAACTGTTGCTTCCTGACCTGCATACAGATTTCTCAAGAGGCAGGTCAGGTGGTCTGGTATTCCCATCTCTTTAATAATTTTCCACGGTTTATTGTGATCCACATAGTCAAAGGCCTTGGCACAGTCAATAAAGCAGAAATAAATGTTTTTCTGGAACTCTTGCTTTTTTGATGATCCAGCAGATGTTGGCAATTTGATCTCTGGTTCCTCTGCCTTTTCTAAAACCAGCTTGAACATCTGGAAGTTCACAGTTCACGTATTGCTGAAGCCTGGCTTGGAGAATTTTGAGCATTACTTTACTAGCGTGTGAGATGAGTGCAATTGTGTGGTAGTTTGAGCATTCTTTGGCATTGCCTTTCTTTGGGATTGGAATGAAAACTGACATTTTCCAGTCCTGAGGCCACTGCTGAGTTTTCCAAATTTGCTGGCATATTGAGTATAGCACTTTCACAGCATCATCTTTTAGGATTTGTAATAGCTAACTGGAATTCCATCACTTCCATTAGCTTTGTTCATAGTGATTCTTTCTAAGGCCCACTTGACTTCATATTCCAGAATATTTGGCTCTAGGTGAATGATCACACCATCGTGATTGTCTGGGTCATGAAAATCTTTTTTGTACAGTTCTTCTGGTATTCTTGCCACCTCTTCTTAATGTCTTTTGCTTCTGTTAGGTCCATACATTTCTTTGCATTGATCACTGAGGAAGGCTTTCTTATCTCTCTTTGCTATTCTTTGGAACTCTGCATTCAAATGGGTATATCTTTCCTTTTCTCCTTTGCTTTTTGCTTCTCTTCTTTTCACAGCTATTTGTAAGGCCTCCTCAGACAGCCATTTTGCTTTTTTTGCATTTCTTTTTCTTGGGGATGGTCTTGATCCCTGTCTCCTGTACAATGTCATGAACCTCCGTCCATAGTTCATCAGGCACTCTGTCTATCACATCTAGTCCCTTAAATCTATTTCTCACTTCCATTGTATAGTCACAAGGGATTTAATTTAGGTCATACCTTAATGGTCTAGTGTTTTTCCCTACTTTCTTCAATATAAGTCTGAATTTGGCATAAAGTGTTCAAGATTTGTGACGGACCGCACAGGAGCAGTGGCTGAGAGGAGCTACCCCACGCCCGAGGTTGGGGTGGCGGCTGAGAGGAGCAACCCCACCTCCAAGGAGCGGCTGCTGCGGGGCGCAGGAGGGCTGAGAGGAGCTACTCCACGTTCAAGGTCAGGAGGGGCGGCCGTGAGAAGATACCCCTCATCCAAGGTAAGGAGCAGCGGCTGCACTTTGCTGGAGCAGCCATGAAGAGATACCCCACGTCTGAGGTAAGAGAAACCCAAGTAAGATGGTAGGTGTTGAAAGAGGGCATCAGAGGGCAGACACACTAAAACCATAATCACAGGAAACTAGCCAATCTGATTACAGGACCACAGTCATGTCTAATTCAATGAAACAACCATGCCATGTGGAGCCACCCAAGACAGTCGTGTCATGGTGGAGAGGTCTGACAGAATGTGGCCCACTGGAGAAGGGAATGACAAACCACCTTAGTATTCTTGCCTTGAGAACCCCACGAACAGTATGAGAAGGCAAAATGATAGGATACTGAAAGAGGAACTCCCTGGGTCAGTAGGTGCCCAATATGCTACTGGAGATCAGTGGAGAAATAACTCCAGAAAGAATGAAGGGATGGAGCCAAAGCAAAAACAACACCTAGTTGTGGATGTGACTGGTGATAGAAGCAAGGTCTGATGCTGTAAGAGCAATATTGCATAGGAACCTGGAATGTTAGGTCCATGAATCAAGGCAAATTGGAAGTGGTCAAACAGGAGATGGCAAGAGTGAATGTCCACATTCTAGGAATCAGCAAACTAAAATTGACTCGAATGGATGAATTTAACTCAGATGACCATTATATCTATGACTGTGGCAGGAATCCCTTAGAAGAAATGGAGTAGCCATCATGGTCAAAAAAGAGTCTGAAATGCAGTACTTGGATGCAATCTCAAAATGACAAAATGATCTCTGTTCATTTCCAAGGCAAACCATTCAATATCACAGTAATCCAAGCCTATGCCCCAACCAGTAATGCTGAAGAAGCTGAAGTTGAACGGTTCTATGAAGACCTACAAGACCTTTTAGAACTAACACCCAATAAAAGATGTCCTTTTCATTATAGGGGACTGGAATGCAAAAGTAGGAAGTCAAGAAACACCTGGAGTAATAGGAAAATTTGGCCTTGGAGTATGGAATGAAGCAGGGCAAGGCTAATAGAGTTTTGCCAAGAGAACACAGTGGTCACAACAAACATGCTCTTCCAACAACACAAGAAAAGACTCTACACATGGACATCACCAGATGGTCAATACCGAAATCAGATTGATTATATTCTTTGCAGCCAAAGATGGAGAAGCTCTATACACTCAGCAAAAACAAGACCGGGAGCTGACTGTGGCTCAGATCATGAACTCCTTATTGCCAAATTGAGACTTAAACTGAAGAAAGTAGGGAAAACCACTAAAGCATTCAGGTATGACCTAAATCAAATCCCTTATGACTATACAGTGGAAGTGAGAAATAGATTTAAGGGACTAGATCTGATGACAGAGAGCCTGAGGAACTATGGACTGAGGTTCATGACATTGCACAGGAGACAGGGGATCAAGACCATCCCCAAGAAAAAGAAATGCAAAAAGGCAAAATGGTTGTCTAAGGAGGCCTTACAAATAGCTGTGAAAAGAAGAGAAGCAAAAAGCAAAGGAGAAAAGGAAAGATATACCCATTTGAATGCAGAGTTCCAAAGAATAGCAAGGAGAGATAAGAAAGCCTTCTTCAGTGATCAATGAAAAGAAATAGAGGAAAACAATAGAATGGGAAAGACTAGAGACCTCTTCAAGAAAATTAGAGACACCAAGAGAACATTTCATGCAAAGATGGGCACAATAAAGGACAGAAATGGTATGGACCTAACAGAAGCATAAGATATTAAGAAGAGGTGGCAAGAATACACAGAAGAACTCTACAAAAAAAGATCTTCATGACCCCAATAATCACGATGGTGTGATCACTCACCTAGAACCAAATATCTTGGAATGTGAAGTCAAGTGGGCCTTAGAGAGCATCATTATGAACAAAGCTAGTGGTTGTGATGGAATTCCAGTTGAACTATTTCAAATCCTAAAAGTTGATGCTGTGAAAGTGCTGCATTCAATATGCCAGCAAATTTGGAAAACTCAGTAGTGGCCACAGGACTGGAAAAGGTCAGTTTTCATTCCAATCCCAAGAAAGGCAATGCCAAAGAATGCTCAAACTACCACACAATTGCACTCATCTCACACGCTAGTAAAGTAATGCTCAAAATTCTCCAAGTCAGGCTTCAGCAATACATGAACTGTGAATTTCCAGATGTTCAAGCTGGTTTTAGAAAAGGCAGAGGAACCAGAGATCAAATTGCCACATCTGCTGGATCATCGAAAAAGCAAGAGAGCTCCAGAAAAACATTTATTTCTGCTTTACTGACTATGCCAAAGCCTTTGACTGTGTGGATCACAATAAACTGTGGAAAATTCTGAAAGAGATGGGAATACCAGACCACCTGACCTGCCTCTTGAGAAACCTGTATGCAGGTCAGGAAGCAACAGTTAGAACTGGACATGAGAGCAACAGACTGGTTCCAAATAGGAAAAGGAGTACGTCAAGGCTGTATATTGTCACCCTGCTTATTTAACTTATATGCAGAGTACATCATGAGAAACACTGGGCTGGAAGAAGCACAAGCTGGAATCAAGATTGCCAGGAGAAATATCAATAACCTCAGATATGCAAATGACATCACCCTTATGGCAGAAAGTGAAGAGGAACTAAAAAGCCTCTTGATGAAAGTGAAAGAGGTAAGTGAAAAAGTTGGCTTAAAGCTTAACATTCATAAAATTAAGATCATGGCATCTGGTCCCATCACCTCATGGGAAATAGATGGGGAGACAATGGAAACAGTGTCAGACTTTATTTTTTGGGCTCCAAAGCCCATGCAGATGGTGACTGCAACCACGAAATTAAAAAACGCTTACTCCTTGGAAGGAAAGTTATGACCAACCTAGATAGCATATTAAAAAGCAAAAACATTACTTTGCCAATGAAGGTCCATCTGGTCAAAACTATGGTTTTTCTAATGGTCATGTATGGATGTGAGAGTTGGACTGTGAAGAAAGCTGAGGGCCAAAAATTGATGCTTTTGAACTGTGATGTTGGAGAAGACTCTTGAGAGTCCCTTGGATTGCAAGGAGATCCAACCAGTCCATCCTAAAGGAGATCAGTCCTGGGTGTTCATTGGAAGGACTGATGCTAAAGCTGAAACTCCAATACTTAGGCCACCCCATGAGAAGAGTTGACCCATTGGAAAAGACCCTGATGCTGGAAGTGATTAGGGGTAGGAGGAGAAGGGGACGACAGAGGATGAGATGGTTGGATGGCATCACCGACTCGATGGGCATGAGTTTGAGTAAACTCCGGGAGTTGGTGATGGACAGGGAGGCCTGGTGTGCTGCGATTCATGGGGTCGCAAAGAATCAGACATGACTGAGCGACTGAACTGAACTGAACCGTTCATGTTCTGAGCCACAGTCAGCTCCTGGTCTTGTTTTTGCTGACTGTATAGAGTATTCTCCATCTTTGGCTGCAAAGAATATAATCAATCTGATTTCGGTATTGACCATCTGTGATGTCCATGTGTAGAGTCTTCTCTTGTGTTGTTGGAAGAAGGTGTTTGCTATGACCAGTGTGTTCTCTTGGCAAAACTCTATTAGCCTTTGCCCTGCTTCATTCTGTACTCCAAGGCCAAATTTGCCTGTTACTCCAGGTGTTTCTTGACTTCCTACTTTTGCATTCCAGTCCCCTAGAGTGAAAAGGATATCTTTTGGAGGTGTTAGTTCTAAAAGGTCTTGTAGGTCTTCGTAGAACAGTTCAACTTCAGCTTCTTCAGCATTACTATTCGGGGCATAGACTTGGATAATATGGCAGATATTATGGCCTGTTACTCCCAAGATTAGGTTACAATAAGATTATGTCTTCCATCTTTCACATCCAAACTTGCTCTGTGGAAAATTACCTTTCTTTTTGTAAGAAGGCACACATCTACAAAGCAAGAACTAATATCTCCAGCCAACACTCTGTGAGTAACTGAGTCCTTACAACAGCCACATAAGTAAATGTGGGAGTATATCCTCCCTCAGTTAAGCCTTAAGATGTTGCCTGGCCAACATCTTGACTACAGCCTCATGAGAGACCTTGAGCCAGAGGCACCCAGCTAAGCCACACCCAGATTCTTGACATAAAAAACTTAGATAATTAACATTTGTTCTTTTAAGCTCTAAATTTTAGAATAATTTGTTATATGGAATTAGATAACTAATATAGTATTGGGTTTGCAATGACTTAAGCCAGGGTTCAGAGGTTTAAAAAAGGAAAAATATATATATATATTTCCATGACTAGGTTTGGCTCTATGAGTATACCAGAATTTTGTTTGTTTGTTTTGATTTTACTTATTTTGTGTTTTGACTGGGTTGGTCCATGTAAGAGAATAACATAAAGTAGAATTAAATCTCTTTGTTCTACAGACGGATTTAAGGAAACAGATTGGCAACTCAAGCCATTCAAAAGGTAGTTTCCAATTATGTAAGTACCTAAGATAAGTAACAATATCAAGTTTGAAAATACTGGAGCCCAGAATAAAGGATGATTATGAGGCATAGAAAATCTTTACTATTTTTGAGCAGCTTGGTTTATTTTTGTTTATTAAGGAATAACTGGATTTTCTTCCCTTTACCTGAAAAAATACTGATAAAGCACATTTTCTTTCATATTGACAATTGGTTTTTTTGCTAGCACCCACAAATGAACAGGTAAATGAGATGCTTCACATTTTCTTCAATGCTGTATCTTACAAGAATTAAACAACTTGCCCCACAATAAGGCAAACTTTTAAAGAAAGCTCTTTGACTAAGTTGAGTTAGCTTTTTGAATGAAATCTCTTAGGCAGTCAAGAACTCAATTCTCTCACCAGCTTGAGATAATCCCCTGGTACATGGTATGCACCAGAGCCCAAGTGCAGATTCTATCTGCTTGGCAAAATGTGACTTCGTCAAAGGTAACCCCATTAAAACTTCTAGTATACCTGAAAAAATTTCAGCCTAGTCATTCTTGGGAGAAGTCTGGAATTGGCAGTTATTTAATGAATCCTATTTTTGTGTCTTACTACTTGTTGATGGTGTCATGATTTCCAAACTTAAATAAGGGCACACTGATTTTTATGTTTTGAACTAGCTAATCCTCACAGACAAAACTGCACAACAGAAGTTAAATTATGTTTCAAACTGATGACATACTTTTGGAGAAAGTCATGTAGACATACCTTATTTGTCTCAAAAACAGTACATTACTGGGAAAGTAAAAGTGTTAAAAAAGAGTCCTCCTTGTAGAAAGAACGAGTCCCACCCAGTTTCAGTCAGTTCAGTTCAGTCGCTCAGTCTTGTCCGACTCTTTGTGACCCCATGAATTGCAACACACCAGGCCTCCCTGTCCATCACCAACTCCCAGACTTTACTCAAACTCATGTCCATTGAGTCAGTGATGCCATTCAACCATCTCATCCTCTGTCGTCCCCTTCTCCTCCTACCCCAATCCCTCCCAGCATCAGGGTCTTTTCCAATGAGTCAACTCTTTGCATGAGGTGGCCAAAGTATTGGAGTTTCAGCTTCAGCATCAGTCCTTCCAGTGAACACCCAGGACTGATCTCCTTTAGGATGGACTGGTTGGATCTCCTTGCAGTCCAAGGGACTCTCAAGAGTCTTCTCCAACACCACAGTTCAAAAGCATCAATTTTTTGGCCCTCAGCTTTCTTCACAGTCCAACTCTCACATCCATATATGACCACTGGAAAAACCATAGCCTTGACCAGACAGACCTTTGTTGACAAAGTAATGTCTCCACTTTTTAATATGCTATCTAGGTTGGTCATAACTTTCCTTCCAAGGAGTAAGTGTCTTTTAATTTCATGGCTGCAATCACCATCTGCAGTGATTTTGGAGCCCCCAAAAATAAAGTCTGACACTGTTTCCACTATTTAGAGACACCTTTATTTATTTAAATGTCAGACTTGAACAAGATTTGTTTAGTGTTCCTAGTGCTGCTGTTGCAATTCTTTAAAAAAAAAAAAAAGAAAAGGTTTTGCTTAGTTATCCCCAAATACATATTTCACTAAAAGGCCAGCTACTGCTAAAACTTGGAAGTAACAAAGCATAGCTTTAAAACTTTATTTCAGTCCCCAGGTACAACAAAAAGTCCAAAGGTAAAGGAAAGATTGTTAAAATATGATGTTCATTTTTTTCCCTTTAAAACTAGCTAATACATCCTTAACTGTAGATACTGTATCTTTTCTGGAAGCTAGAACACACTGTGGATATAAAGAGTGGTTATTGGGTTAAAACTGCATGTGTACATTGTCTGATGTATATAGATAGGTTTTCATTGTGCCACTACTCTTCTCATCCTTAACAATGAACAAGAGAGAAAAAGTCCTTATTCTTGTATTTATATGCCTGTCATCATCATGGCATCTAATTCATGGTAACCTATGATGAAATATATAATATCATAGAAAGTTAGTTTTGAGAGCTTGCTGTCAAATTATGTCTTATAAAAAAAGGCCAAGTGATCTCCCTAAGGGTTACAGAGAGAAAAACTGAGTTTCCTGGTCCCCACAACTCATTTGATTACATTATTTTGCATTACAAAATATTTAGCACTTCACTAATTTAGAATTTATGATATTTTCGGGAAATGTGTTATCCCATTAACAACTTTCAATCTGACTTCCCTCAGGCTACTTATTAAATGGAAGCACTTGCAAGCTCACTTATGCACACAGTATGCCATGAATATTGAATATTTATTAAATGACTATCTATGAGATAGACTGAGATAGACAGTGTTTCTAATATAAGAATGAGCAAGGCATATTCCCCTATTCTGTGTGTTTTTGATAGTAAATGAAATATTTGTTTCATTCAATTTTTCCATCTTTTAAAGTTAATTTTAAAAAATTAATGTTTTGGGAGCTTATAAAATCCTAGTTGATATGCTTGGCTTTCTCCTATGTTAGACTAGCTAGTATCTAACTTTCTGGCCAGGAAACACTATGAAGATAATAGAAATATGATTGACTATTTGAAGGTGTCTGAGAAAATAAAACTGGAACTTGAGGGGTCACATCTCAGAGAAAAGTAAAACACATTAAGAGTAAACACACTAAAACACACTTTAACTCTCAGTATTTTTTCCTCAAATTATTTTCCAACTAATTTTGTGGTAGATAGAGGTCAAATAAAAAAATCCTAGAATATATAGAAATCTTACTGATGTTTCATATTATGTCATCAATGTCATATAAGGATAACATAAAGGATAGAGATGGAACAACCTGGCAGGAAATAATGACATAAAACTTCCCAAATTCAACAAAAGATGTAAACCTACAAGATTCCAGATGCTGAGCAAGTTTCAAACAGGAAAAATCTAAAGAAACACACACCAAAACACATCATAGTAAATTTACTGAAAACTAAAGACAAATAAACACTTTAAAAAGCAGTGAAGAATAACTCCTTACTACAGAGAGGGAAAATAAACAATCTGAAAGACAGTGGATTTCTCATTGAAAACAGTGGAGACCAGAGGAAATGGCACAACAGCTTTCAAATGCTGAAAGAAAAAAGTTCTCAATCTGGCGTCCTATATCAAGTTAAAATATCCTTCTTAAATGATGGAAAATCAAGGTATTCTCAAATGAAGGAAGACGAAGGGAATTTTTCATGAACACACCTATACTATCCATAAAAGAATGTCTAAAAGAAACTCTAAAAAGAAAAGAAACTAAAAAAGGCAGAAACTTGGAACTTAAAGATGAAAAAACATGATAAGCAAAATATGTGTTAAAAAGAATAAACGTTCCTTCTCCACTTGAGTTTTCTAAGGTATGTTTCAGGGTTGAAGAAAAATCATAACAATATCTGATGCCATTCTAAATTTATGTAAAACAAATATTTAAGACAAATATAAACAGGGAAGGCTGAATTTGTCAGATGATACCAGTAGACTATGATAAGTTGTATCTACAGCAACCACTAAAAAAAGGCATAAAAATATATAAACTTAAAACACTACAGATAAATCAAAATGGCATTCTAAAAATTGTTCAGGTAACCAAAAGAAAGGCAGGATAAACAACGGAAAAAAGAAAAAATATTAGATGGAAACCTCTAACTTGGCAATATGTGCATTAAAAATAAATGGTCAAAATATACCAATAAAATATACTAATTAAAAAAGTATTTGAAATGAGCACTTCAAAAGATGACCCAAGGAGGAGGAGCTAAGATGGCAGAGGAATAGGACAGGGAGACCACTTTCTCCCCTACAAATTCATCAAAAGAACATTTGAACGCTGAGCAAACTTCACAAAACAACTTCTGACCACTAGCAGAAGACATCAGGCGCCCAGAAAAGCAGCCCATCATCTTTGAAAGGAGGTAGGACAAAATATAAAAGATAAAAAGAGAGACAAAAGAGCTAGGGATGGAGACCCGTCCCGGGAAGGGAGTCGTAATAGAGGAAGTTTCCAAACACCAGGAAACCCTCGCACTGGCGGGTCTGGGGGAAGTTTTTGAATCTCGGAGGGCAACCTTACTGGGAGGAAAAATAAATAAAACCCACAGATTACATGCCTAAAAGCAACTCCCAGCAGAAAAGTACCCCAGATGCCCACATCCACCACCAGCAAGTGGGGGCGGAACGGAGAGGAGCGGGTGGCATTGCTTAGGGTAAGGACCGGGCCTGAATGCCCTGAGGGCAATCAGAGGGAGCTAACGTGAGATAGCAACTTAAACTGTGGGATAGCAAGAGAGAGAGAGAAAATTAACCAGCCCGAACACACTGCGGCCATTTGCAGAACAAAGGGACTGAGCGATCCCAGAGAAGAGCTAGCCAGCGGCGGACCGGCCCATCCCCCGCCAGAGGCAGGAGGCAGGGGGGAGGGGAAAGGGGCAAACTCGGCCCCAGAGACGGCACCCCTACCAAACTGCAAACAGGCTCCCAGTTTCTAACCAAAGACTTCCTGAGATTCTGGATGGTTGACATCCGCTGGGAGGGTCGCAGCTAGAGGCCAGCTCCCGAGAACAGACACAAGGCGCACGCACCCGACTGGCGCGCGTGGAAACTGAGGCTGGGACCGCGGAGGGGATAAGGCGCACCGCACCCGGGGAGAGTGCGCCGTCAAGCTCCTGGCTGCCTGAGCTGCTCGGGCCGGGGAAGGCACAAAATGCAGGCCCAACTGAGTCCGTGCTTTTGTGGAATACCCGAAAACTGGAACCGCACGCAACGCAGGGCCCGCTCCATATAGAGCAGCTGGGAGCCTGAGCAGTGTAGACAGGGAAAGCACACACCCATGAGCGGGGGCAAACCCAGTGTGGCCAGAACACTGCGAGTGCTCCCCACACAGGCCAGTGACATTTGTCTGCAGTGCCCCTCCCTCCCCGCAGCACGACTGAAAAAGTGAACCTGAACAAGAGACTACCTCCTTCTGCCTGGGTCAGGGCGGAAATTAGACACTGAAGAGACTGCCAAACAGAAGCCAAATAAACAAAGGGAACCGCTTCAGAAGTGACTGGTGCAACAGATTAAAATCCCTGTAGGTAACACCGACTACACCAGAAGGGGCCTATAGATATCGAGAAGTGTAAGCTGGAATGAGGAGCTATCTGAAACTGAACCAAACCACACTGACTGCAACAGCTCCAGAGAAATTCCTAGATATATTTTTACTTATTTTTTAAAATTTTTTTCGTTTGTTTTTATTTTTATTTTTTTCTCTTTTATTTTCTTTTAAAATTCCCTATTACTCCTCCATTACTCCTTTTCATTTTCATTTTCATATATTTTTACTATTTTTTTAATTAAAAATTTTTTTTTCTTTTTTTCTCTTATTTTCTTTTAAAGTCCTCTATTACTCCTCTATTACTCCTTAATTTTCATTTTCATTTCACTATAACCTTGCAAAAAAAAAGAAGAGGCCCTATTTTTAAACCAAACTTCATATATATTTTTCTAAAATTTTTGTGTTTTTGTTTTTAATATTGTATTTTTAAGAGTCTAACCTCTACTCTAGATTTTTAATCTTTGTTTTTCAGTATTTGATATCAATATTGGACATTTAAGAATCCAATATTCAGTACCCATTTTTACTCAGGAGTGTGTTGATTACTCTCTCCCACTTTTGACTCTCCGTTTTCTCCCTCAGATCACCTCTATTTCCTCCCTCCCCCTTCTCTTCCCAATCCAATTCTGTGAATCTCTGTGGGTGTCTGGGCTTGGAGAACACATTGGGAACAGAGAACGGCGTAGATCTCTCTCTCTCCTCTTGAGTCCCCCTTTTTCTCCTCCTGCTCATCTCTATTTCCCTCCTCCCTCTCCTCTTCTTTATGTAACTCTGTGAACCTCTCTGGGTGTCCCTCATGGTGGAGAATCTTTTCACCATTAACCTAGAAGTTTTATTATCAGTGCTGTATAGTTGGAGAAGTCTTGAGACTACTGGAAGAATAAGACTGAAACCCAGAGGCAGGAGACTTAAGCCCAAAACCTGAGAACACCAGAAAACTCCTGACTACAGGGAACATTAAGTAATAAGAGACCATCCAAAAGCCTCCATACCTACACTGAAACCAACCACCACCCAAGAGCCAATAAGTTCCAAAGCAAGATATACCATGCAAATTCTCCAGCAATGCAGGAACATAGCCCTGAACATCAACATACAGGCTGTCCAAAGTCACACCTAACACATAGACCCATCTCAAAACTCACTACTGGACACTCCATTGCACTCCAGAGAGAAGAAATCCAGTTCCATGCACCAGAACACTGATGAAAGCTTCCCTAACCAGGAAACCTTGACAAGCCAATCGTCCAACCCCACCCACTGGGTGAAACCTCCACAGTAAAAAGGAACCTCAGACCTCCAGAATACAGAAAGCCCACTCCAGACACAGCAATCTAAACAAGATGAAAAGGCAGAGAAATACCCACCAGGTAAAGGAACATGAAAAATGCCCATCAAGTCAAGCAAAAGAGGAGGAGATAGGGAATCTACCTGAAAAAGAATTTAGAATAATGATAATAAAAATGACCCAAAATCTTGAAAACAAAATGGAGTTACAGATAAATAGCCTGGAGACAAAGATTGAGAAGATGCAAGAAATGTTTAATAAGGACCTAGAAGAAATAAAAAAGTCAATTAAAAATGAATAATGCAATAAATGAGATCAAAAACACTCTGGAGGGAACCAACAGTAGAATAACAGAGACAGAAGATAGGATAAGTGAGGTAGAAGATAAAATGGTGGAAATAAATGAAGCAGAGAGGAAAAAAGAAAAAAGAATCAAAAGAAATGAGGACAAGTTCAAGGACCTCTGGGACAATGTGAAACGTCCCAACATTCGAATCATAGGAGTCCCAGAAGAAGAAGACAGAAAGGCCATGAGAAAATACTCGAGGAGATAATAGCTGAAAACTTCCCTAAAATGGGGAAGGAAATAGTTACACAGGTCCAAGAAACCCAGAGAGTCCCAAACAGGATAAACCCAAGGCAAAACACCCCAAGACACATATTAATCAAATTAACAAAGATCAAACACAAAGAACAAATATTAAAAGCAGCAAGGGAGAAACAACAAATAACACACAAGGGGATTCCCATAAGGATAACAGCTGATCTATCAATTGAAACCCTTCAGGCCAGAAGGGAATGGCAGGACATACTTAAAGTAATGAAAGAGAGTAACCTACAACTTAGATTACTGTACCCAGCAAGGATCTCATTCAGATATGAAGGAGAACTCAAAAGCTTTACAGACAAGCAAAAGCTGAGAGAATTCAGCACCACCAAACCAGCTCTTCAACAAATGCTAAAGGATCTTCTCTAGACAGGAAACACAGAAAGGTTGTATAAACGTGAACCCAAAACAACAAAGTAAATGGCAACAGGACCATACCTATCAATAATTACCTTAAATGTAAATGGGTTGAATGTCCCAACCAAAAGACAAAGGCTGGCTGAATGGATACAAAAGCAAGACCCCTATATATGCTGTCTACAAGAGACCCACCTCAAAACAAGGGACACATACAGACTAAAAGTGAAGGGCTGGAAAAAAATATTCCACGCAAACGGAGAACAAAAGAAAGCAGGAGTCGCAATACTCATATCAGATAAAATAGACTTTCAAATAAAGGCTGTGAAAAGAGACAAAGATGGACACTACATAATGATCAAAGGATCAATCCAAGAAGAAGATATAACAACTATAAATATATATGCACCCAACATAGGAGCACCACAATATGTAAGGCAAACGCTAACGAGTATGAAAGAGGAAATTAATAGTAACACAATAATAGTGGGAGACTTTAATACCCCACTCAAAACTATGGATAGATCAACTAAACAGAAAATTAACAAGGAAACACAAACTTTAAAGGACACAATGGACCAGCTAGACCTAATTGACATCTATAGGACGTTTCACCCCAAAACAATCAACTTCACCTTTTTCTCAAGTGCACACGGAACCTTCTCCAGAATAGATCACATCCTGGGCCATAAATCTAGTCTTGGTAAATTCAAAAATATTGAAATAATTCCAGTCATCTTTTCTGACTACAGTGCAGTAAGATTAGATCTCAATTACAGGAAAAAATTATTAAAAATTCAAACATATGGAGGCTAAACAACACACTTCTGAATAACCAACAAATCATAGAAGAAATCAAAATATGCATAGAAATGAATGAAAATGAAAACACAACAACCCAAAACCTATGGGACACTGTAAAAGCAGTGCTAAGGGGAAGATTCATAGCATTACAGGCCTACCTCAAGAAACAAGAAAAAAGTCAAATAAATAACCTAACTCTACACCTAAAGCAACTAGAGAAGAAGAAATGAAGAACCCCAGGGTTAGTAGAAGGCAAGGAATCTTAAAAATTAGGGCAGAAATAAATGCTAAAGAAACTAAAGAGACCATAGCAAAAATCAACAAAGCTAAAAGCTGGTTTTTTGAAAAAAATAAACAAAATTGACAAACCATTAGCAAGACTCATAAAGAAACAAAGGAGAAGAACCAAATTAACAAAATTAGAAACAAAAATGGAGCGATCACAACAGACAACACTGAAATACAAAGGATCATAAGAGACTACTACCAGCAGCTCTATGCCAATAAAATGGACAACTTGGAAGAAATGGACAAGTTCTTAGAGAAGTATAACTTTCCAAAACTGAACCAGGAAGAAATAGAAGATCTTAACAGATCCATCACAAGCACAGAAATCGAAACTGTAATCAGAAATCTTCCAGCAAACAAAAGCCCAGGACCAGATGGCTTCACAGCTGAATTCTACCAAAAATTTAGAGAAGAGCTAACACCTATCTTACTCAAACTCTTCCAGAAAATTGCAGAAGGAGGTAAACTTCCAAACTCATTCTATGAGGCCACCATCACCCTAACTCCAAAACCAGGCAAAGATGCCACAAAAAAGAAAACTAGAGGTCAATATCACTGATGAACATAGATGCAAAAATCCTTAACAAAATTCTAGTAAAAACAGAATCCAACAACATATTCAAAAATCATACAACATGACCAAGTGGGCTTTATCCCAGGACTGCAAGGATTCTTTAATATCGGCAAATCAAACAACATAATACACCACATTAACAAATTGAAAGATAAAAACCATATGATTATCTCAATAGATGCAGAAAAAGCCTTTGACAAAATTCAATATCCATTTATGATTAAAACTCTCCAGAAACCAGGAATAGAAGGAATATACCTCAACATAATAAAAGCTATATATGACAAACTCACAGCAAGCATCACCCTCAATGGTGAAAAATTGAAAGCATTTCCCCTAAATCAGGAACAAGACAAGGGTGCCCACTCTTACCACTACTATTCAACATAGTTTTGGAAGTGTTGGCCGCAGCAATCAGGTCAGAAAAAGAAGTAAAAGGAATCCAGATATGAAAAGAAGAAGTGAAACTCTGTTTGCAGATGACATGATCCTCTACATAGAAAACCCTAAAGACTCTACCAGAAAATTACGAGAGCTAATCAACGAATATAGTAAAGTTGCAGGATATAAAATTAACACACAGAAATGTCTTGCGTTCCTATACACTAACAATGAGAAAACAGAAAGAGAAATTAAGGAAACAATACCATTCACCATTGCAACAAAAAGAATAAAATACTTAGGAGTATATTTACCCAAAGAAACAAAAGACCTATACATAGAAAACTATAAAACACTGATGAAAGAAATCAAAGAGGGCACAAACAGATGGAGAAATATACCATGCTCATGGATTAGAAGAATCAATGTTGTCAAAATGATTATACTACCCAAAGCAATCTATAGATTCAATGCAATCCCTATCAAACTACCAACAGTATTTTTCACAGAACTAGAACAAATAATTTCACAATTTGTATGGAAATACAAAAAACCTTGAATAGCTAAAGAAATCTTGAGAAAGAAGAATGGAACTGGAGGAATCAACCTGCCTGACTTCAGGCTCTACTACAAAGCCACAGTCATCAGACAGTATGGTACTGGCACAAAGACAGAAATATAGATCAATGGAACAGAATAGAAAGCCCAGAGATAAATCCACGAACCTATGGACACCTTATCTTTGACAAAGGAGGCAAAAATATACAATGGAAAAAAGACAATCTCTTTAACAAGTGGTGCTGGGAAAACTGGTCAACCACTTGTAAAAGAATGAAATTAGAACACTTTCTAACACCATACACAAAAATAAACTCAAAATGGATTAAAGATCTAAATGTAAAACCAGAAACTGTAAAACTCCTAGAGGAGAACATAGGCAAAACACTCTCTGACATAAATCACAGCAGGATCCTCTATGACCCACCTCCCAGAATATTGGAAATAAAAGCAAAAATAAACAAATGGGACCTAATTAAACTTAAAAGCTTTTGTACAACAAAGGAAACTATAAGCAAGATGAAAAGACAGCCCTCAGATTGGGAGAAAATAGTAGCAAACGAAGCAACAGACAAGGGATTAATCTCAAAAATATACAAGCAACTCCTCCAGCTCAATTCCAGGAAAATAAATGACCCAATCAAAAAATGGGCCAAAGAACTAAACAGACATTTCTCCAAAGAAGACATGCAGATGGCTAACAAATACATGAAAAGATGCTCAACATCACTCATTATCAGAGAAATGCAAATCAAAACCACAATGAGGTACCATTACACACCAGTCAGGATGGCTGCTATCCAAAAGTCTACAAGCAATAAATGCTGGAGAGGGTATGGAGAAAAGGGAACCCTCTTACACTGTTGGTGGGGATGCAAACTAGTACAGCCACTATGGAGAACAGTGTGGAGATTCCTTAAAAAACTGGAAATAGAACTGCCATATGACCCATCAATCCCACTTCTGGGCATTCACACTGAGGAAACTAGATCTGAAAGAGACACGTGTACCCCAATGTTCATCGCAGCAGTTTATAATAGCCAGGACATACAAGAAACCTAGATGCCCATCAGCAGACGAATGGATAAGAAAACTGTGGTAAATATACACAACAGAATATTATTCAGCCATTAAAAAGAATTCATTTGAATCAGTTCTAATGAGATGGATGAAACTGGAGCCCATTATACGGGGTGAAGTAAGCCAGAAAGATAAAGACCAATACAGTATACTAACAGATATATATGGAATTTTAAAAGATGGTAATGATAACCCTCTATGCAAAATAGAAAAAGAGACACAGATGTACAGAACAGACTTTTGGACTCTGTGGGAGAAGGCCAGGTTGGAATGTTTAGAGAGAACAGCATTGAAACATGTATATTATCAGGGGTGAAATAGATCACCAGCCCAGGTTGGATGCATGAAACACATGCTCAGGGATGGTGCACTGGGAAGACCCAGAGGGATCTGGTGGAGAGGGAGGTGGGAGGGGGGATCAGGATGGGGAATATATAAATCCATGGCTGATTCATGTTAATGTATGGCAAAAAAACACTACAATATTGTAAAGTAATTAGCCTCCAACTAATAAAAATATATGGAAAAAAAAAATAAAGATGACCCAAGTTTATGCTGTCTACATTAAGCTTACTTCAAATATAGCCATAGAGGCAGAATGAAAGTTAATGGATATATATATATATATATACATATACATATATACATACACACACACACACACACACACACACACACATAATGAAAATATTAAACAAAATAAAGCAAAGGGGAAAGAGTCCTGTAATGGTATCATACAGAGCATCATGGACCTTCTCATCTGTGTGAAAACCAACAGTGATGAAAATTAAAAAAAAATAAATCTGAAAATTATCCTAAAGGCATATAGCAAGTGAATGAATAAACAATAGTTTAGTATTGACATCAGCAAGAAGGCAGAATAGGAGATTTTAGTTCACCATACCCCTACAGAAATATTGTTTTAACAATCATCCGTGGACAAGAACATTTCTGTAGGAACCCAGGGGTCGAGTAAAGAGATTTCAGTATCCTGTTTGAGTAAAAGCTCCAAGAATACATATAAGACTTCAAGGAACATGAAAAAAAGAGGCGCAGACTCACTTTACCCATGTCATCTCTCCCCCAAGGCAGTATGGGTCAGTGCCAAGAAAGAGAAATTTGGCCAGCAATTTCTTATACAGGAAAAGTGAGAGCAGCATGACCACAGGGCTTCACCAGCCTCAAGGAACATTGCCTAAGAAGCCACTTTTGCCTTGCCCCACCATGAAGAGCTAGGAGCAAGGAGCAGGGTCTCACAGAAGTCACGACAGGTTCTGAAAAACAAGCCACAAACCCTACTAACTGGCTTACAAACTTTACCAAGAAGAGGCACTCCCATGAACCCCATTAGACACCTTACCTGCAGTGCCCCATAATTGACTGACACGTGCCCCCAGCATTCTGTATGTGCCCTGAAACAACACATGCAAACCTCCACATTCATTGTGCACAAGTCTCCACACATAGTGAGTGTGAGCTCTGCAGAGGGCAAGCAAAAACTCACATAGAAAGCACATTGATATTGGCAGTCAGTTCAACCCTGCAAGACTGGAAGAAGGTGCCTGACCTTGAACACTTCAGGGCACTACCTTGGAAAAAAAGAAGTGGGAAGCTCTTGGCACCTTGCCTGATGTTGTGAGATTGAGGGAACAGACACAATCTTCCCAAAAGAGAGGAGGAGAAAATTGGGGCAGGCGCATCCATAGAAAATGTGACAAAAAGGAATCATTTTCCTCAGCATAAGTATTTAAAAGTAATTCACCTGAGCCCCTCTGAATTTATATCTTCAAGATTTTAGCAGATAATCTGCACAAGCATCTTGTTATTGCAATGTGCAAAAGAGGATTATTACTTTCCAAGAGATGCTTAAAATATTTTTGGATCCACTAAGTGGAATTTATATTTTGGAATGTCCATCAGCCTTAATTGAAAACTCCAGGGGATTAGAATGGTTTTAATATATTAAACCCCAAGCATAGTTGA